>NW_017805742.1:108105-134036 GCF_001891065.2 Hippocampus comes
GGGGGGGGGGTCCATTCTTCCCCGCTGTTGCTCTCCATCTCCTTGTGGCTTAATGTTCCTCCTCCCATCAAGTCATCGTGGGTGCTTGGATCACTGCTCAGCAGAGCGCGACCCATTTGCAACCCCGTGTCTCTCGGCAACGCGCTCTCTAAGCAAACTTTGCCTCCTACCTGCTCACGCGCTCCCCTCCCTCGGCTCGTTAGCATCCTATTAGCATTTCATTAGCACGGCTCGCGTGCGATTGCACCCAACTTTGCTCCATAGATCTTCCCATTGTCATTTCTTCCCTTGGTGCAGACGAACTTTCAACGCAAGGAGAAGCACACATTTGATAAAGAGAAAAATCAATCATCATACAGCGGTATAAAATAAAGCGGTGGTTAAGTGGCAGTCGTAATACAATGCTCACATTTGAGAAAACAGGTGAACGGGAAAAAAAATGACAAAATGAAAACACTTCTAAGGAGCTGCTGTAGGTCACCACTCACGTTCAGATCTTCACACACTGCCAACCCAACTTTAGCTCCTGACATCACTCACTTTGCGAGAGACTTTCAGCTTCTTCCAATGCACAGTACACACCCCCCCCCGCATTATTTGCATATAGTTTGTATCATGATAATTTATGTTTTTGTACAATGTCGTTTTTTAAAAAATGTTGGCGGTTTTGTGGCGGTGATAGTTTTGACTCGGCAACGAGTGTTTCCATTGTTCGCTATGGAAAATCAGATTCAGAATCTGAATGGACTGGGAAGTGGACCATTTTGTTTGTGATTTTTATTGTCACATTCTTTGTCTTTAGTGAATTTAGCACACGGATCTAATACTGCGAAAAAATGTATTTACGGGATCTTTGTTTTTCATTGGATCAGTTTAGCATGACGCATATTAGAACTCTTTGGGTGTAACAATTACTTGAAGGACAAAGCTGACATGCCGTGTTATGACAATGACACACACACACACACACACACACACACACACACACACACACACATACACATCACACGAATGCAGTCCATCAAATTCATTTTAATGTCTTAGAAAGACACAGTAATTAGCCAGGTGAGCGAAGCGGAGTGAGGTCATATTCAGGCAATTAAGGAAGTGACAGCCCATCCAGTGTACTGACAGACACACACACACACACACACACATTTGACACTCATTCTCATGACTGTTTCAAAAGTATTTTCAAAGCAGGTAATTACCATGGAAACTGGATATCTGTCATCGATACTCTCCATGTCCATTTGACATATTCTGAAGGATAAGCGCAATAAAAGTTAAGGGAAAGACTCCTAAGTTGGGAGATGGACCAAATTCTCAAACAAGCGCATCAAGGCGTGCGTTGGCACGGAAATTAGGATGCGCCTGTTTTTGCACTCCAGTGCAACTGCGCTGTCGATGAATTTCGGGTCCTTTTTAAATTAGCCCCCAAAATTGCTTATCGGTAATTTAGGTCAACTTAGAATAGGCTAAAAATGAAACAATTTTCGCTTTAACCTGGCACCAGAAACTAAAAGAAAAACAATTTGACTCAATTCACTAAAAACAGACATGTCTGCTTTTGCATAAGAACTCTTCATATTTTTGTGAAACCATGAATGAAAGCTGAAACTTTACCGACTTCCCTCAAGCTTAGCTTTATTTATTTCAAATCCATTCTAGTGCTCTAAAGGAAACTGTAAATAAATCAAGGAATAAAAAAACTCTCAACACGATCAATCCTTGTACTTCTCAACATCATCAGTCCAACACCGGGGTCAATATCTCATCTGCACACTTAAGTCTCGTGACATTTTGTTCTCTCCTCCTTTGTCGACCATCTCAGTGCAACGACCACAGTACCAAATAGTAAGCGTGTGTGTGTGTGTGTGTGTGTGTGTGTGTGTGTGTTTGTGTGTGTGTGTGTGTGTGTGTGTGTGTGTGTGTGTGTGTGTGTGTGGTAGAGGTGGCGGGTTACAGTTATAAATGGCCATCATTTCCCCAACCAGTTCGTCGTTCTCCATTGTGGAGCGGACGTCGCCGCGGGGCGTGAGAGAGGTGGTGTGTGTGTGTGTGTGTGTGTGTGTGTGTGTGTGTGTGTGTGTGTGTGTGTGTGTGTGTGTGTGTGCATGTGTGCGTGTGTGTTGGGGGTAATAGAGGAAGCAGAGGGGTCGGGAGTCCCGCGGGAATACGGTGACAGCAGAGAGTCACACCGGAAAGCTGCGATGACATCAGTGTGCGGAGATGAGAAGACAACTGAGTAAATTTACGAGGCGTTATTTCATTTCAGGCTGCCGTACAGGACTTTGGAGGTCAGGAGTCGGAACTTTTCACAGCCAAACAACTACTTTTATTCACCTTCATTTGACCTCATCTCACTCTGCCCACCTTCCCCCTTTTTATTTTTTCAGATAGCCTTGTGGGCTGTGTCATATGTCTTTTTTTTTATTTATGCCGCTGGCCACAAATGGCCCCTAGACCCTAATTTGGACATCCTGTTGTAACTCAATTTCTGCATGGCTGACAGAGCGTTTTATTTCTCTTTTGAATTCCATCCATATGCCGCCAACGGTCAGAAGTGACAAGTGCGGCAACCTGACGTGAAACGGCAGCGGTGCATACAAGAGCAAAACTAAAACGACTTTATCAATCCCATATTATCGCTGTTTGAATTGCTCCGCCCACCACGATTCAACACTTATTCCGATAGATGGTCAATCTAAGGCTGTGCCGTAATTCACAAGCTGCATCCTACGAAGGCCGCATTTTTCGGCCGTATGACGTCACTTCTGGCGCGGCTCGACCGCACGTGGTTTCCAAATTCTAGAAGGACGATTCCACAGCTGGGTCCTTCGCCGCCTTCAAAGGCTCCTCCTCATGTAGCCTCCGTGGATCGCATAGACCGTGGCGAATTTGCGACTAGCTTAAATGTGAATTTGGACGCCACGCACGGTCGAGTTGCACCGGACGTGATGTCATGTGGCCGAAAATGCGGCCTTCAGGGGGCCCAGCCTGTAAATTTGGACACAGCCTAAATGTATGCCGGTAGAACATACAGTGGCACCTCTAATTACAAAATTAATTGGTTCTGGAAGAGATTCTTAATGAGAAATGAATGATTTTTTTAAGTAGAGACGTGTTTTCCATGTAAATGCCCTAATCGGTTCCAAGCCCCCACCAAGTTCAGACATAAATGTTTTCTAAAGCATCAAAATGCATCAAAATATGTAACAAAAACATGTTACAATTAGATTATTGCACAATAAATGAAACTTGGGCATCATGTATATAACAAAGAATAGAGTAAAGAATAAAAATGATGGACATTTAATTTTTAACTGGGTCCTCATCGTCCTTTCGTATCTTGAAATTTCTTTCGTGACAAGAGGCAATATTTTCCTGTCGAGGTGTTTCGTAACTCGAAAATTTCGTATGAAGAGATGTTCGTAAGTAGAGGTACCACTGCACGAGTTCCTCACTGTAATGCGAGTGTGTGGAAACGGCAGTAAGGCACAAGTCATTATCTGCACCACATCATCACATTGATCAAAATCTTCCCTTGCATGTTTGTCTTTTTTAATTAGACTGCGAGTTCCTCAATGTAATGCGAGTGTGTGGAAACTCTTCCCTTGCATGTTTGTCTTTTTTAATTAGACTGTTCCAGATGGTATTTTTTTTAAAAAGCAAATTAATTTTGTTTTTGTTTTTTTAAATGGGCTGGAAAAAGTGATGTGGAGAAATGACTTTTGTAGGTTGCTCATATAATGAGAGCAGTTAAGCTTTCTACATAATGTTCAAACGCCATGCGCCTCACGATCTTTATTTAACACTTTGTCTTTTGTTTTATTGTTCCAACCCCTTTTGGCATCCCCACTCTGAGCAGCCTTCAGTCTTTAATTCAAGCCATCGCATCTGCCCTCATTGAATTCACTTCAGAACTGTTTCTTAATTGTATTTCATTTGGCATCCTTAGACTTTCCGATTTAAAACTGTTCAAGACTGTTGGCGGGGTGCACCAATTATGAGCTTAGACGTGATCTCCTTTTTTCTGCTCTGATGGTTTTAAACCAGTTGGGGAGTTACGTCCAAGAGATTAAATTGATCTGAAAAAAGCAAGTGGAGATTAAGATAAACACTTTGACCAGGACGGTCCAGTGATTTGGAGCCCAGTAACTTCCAGTTGTCATGAGTTATTGTGAGGAAATGTGAAATCCACTTTGCTTTCGTCTAATTAAGTAGGACTCGTCTGTTGGGCACTCAGGCAAAATTTGCATTGATTTCATTTTCATTCAAACTGCAAACAGAACCGTCACTTTGACCACTGCACTAACCTTCTCTTGCAGAAATAGCATTAAATGGCCAAACGGGTAGAGGAATGTGCAGCCCCACACATGACATTGGCTGGAAAATCTGATTTTGGTCACATTATAGTTATATCGTGCAGACAAAAGGCCAATTTGTCCCCACAAAGTAGCTGTTGCGCCATACTGGTATGCTGCCAACCAATGTGTGCTCCATTTTTTTCATTGGAATTCTAAATCTGTCATGGGAACAACATTAAAACCCACAAGTTAGTGTTTCTGGGCCCCAAATTTGCATTTTATGCATCCAATATACAATATTTTATGGTCCCAAATGTAGATTTTTGAGCGTGTTCTATCTATATCGTGACCACGGTTTCATTTTTATTTTCCCATGTCATGTCCAGGGGGCAGCGTACGAGGAGTTTGTGTGAAGTACCACGATATATTAGAAACGTCTTCTAATCAGAGCCCAGTTGAACTGGAGAGCCGCGAAGAGACGAGACACGTGAGAGGAAAGCAGGGAGGGGAGGCTGCTGTTTGACAGGAGGCCGTTCTAAATCCCACACTCATCCATCATAAGTGGCGTTCGCGCACTCTGAAGGCCTCATAATAGCCTTTTGCATTTTGTGCCTTCTGGATTCCATCGGGGGTCGGGTTGGGTGGGGGAAGGAGGGTGAGAACACAAAGGTGCAGAAGAAGGTGGGGGTTTCATTCTTTTTTTTTTTTTTTTTTTTTTTAAACTCACCATCATCCAACTCTCTCCTTCATGGTCTTTTTCCCTTTTTTTGGGGAAAATCACTATCTGAATTGGAAAAGGGACCCTGGGGCCACGAGGCACGGCGCCTGTTTTTTCTTTTTTTTCCTTTTCTTTTGGATAATTGACTCTCTTTGCCTGCTTGCATATAATTCATCAGTAGAAGAGACGCTGATGACCTCACAACCTTGCAACCACACACTTCCTATCTTCTCACACGCATTACTCAATCAAATTTATGCATGCGCAGAGACAAACACACACACACACACACACACACACACACACACACACACACACACACACACACACCTAAAGCAAGGGTTCAGTTTGACCCCCTCCACCTGCCCCAGAGGAGCCAGCAGGCTGGAATGAGAAGAGGGAGCAAGCGGCAAGTTATCGGATGAAAAAGCTGAGATGATAGATGGGGCGCATTGTGGCATTATGAATGAATTAGACCTCCCAAATACCTTGAGCAGTGCAAACTGTCAGCCGGTGTCTTTGCTAATCTGCCAGCAAATAGAGCTGTTTCTACATTAAAAAGGGTCCACGAGGCGAGCGGGCAGAATTAATTGAGCAATCATGCTATTAGAGAGCAACATCATCCTGAGCCCTTTTCCTCGTGTAGCACCATTCATCACTGCCCCCTACACGAATCCGATGCCCCGCTCCCACTTCTTCCCCCTCTTCAAATAGATGAGCATTACTGTGACAAGACACAGGTAGCTTTTGTCTTCTTCCATACTTCATCACGGCTGTCAACATTTTCTTAAGGCCTTCATCTGATACACTCTGTTCTATTTTTGAAACCACCTTTTTTGGGCAAACATACACCGATGAGTTGTGGACTTAATAGGCACCTGTGTTCTTTACCTAGTCTTTCTTTACATGTCGCTTCAGATTTAGTGAAACGTTTATTCGGAGGTGGCAAACGTACTTGCACTTTAACTGCTGTGATGAAGTGAAAATAGAAAATACAGACTTTGGAATGTACTTAAAAGTACACTGGATAAAAATGGTGTATGGAATTCATTCCATTTATTTTGTCAGGTGGCTGCACACAAAAAAAAAAATCATCTGGATTTAGATTTTTTTTTAAATGTAAGTACCGGTAAATGTATAGTCTAGTTAAAAACACAATTTTTCATACACAGTGTTTTTTTTTTTTGATTGGACATGATGTAAATATTAATGAAGGAATAAAATATAACAGTAATATAAAAATGTAATTTGAAACATATCATTACTTTAATCAATCACTTGTTCGTGTCCACAGACTTCAACATGTCTACTTCACTTTTTCTGCTGTAGTGAAACTATTTAAATGATGTACGGTAAGCATTCGACGACACAAACACACCCACGCCCACACACAAACACTCGGACCAGGTCACAAACACGCAGGCATCTAGCACCCCCTGGCGGCGGCAATTGGGATTTTTTTAAGAAAGGTTTTAACGCTACACATATTCCTGATATAAAAGACTCAGTACATCGATAAAGTTATTCAAGAAGAAATTAATTTATTTGTGTTGTTAAATAGATTTCTGAAACATATTTAATCTTACAATAGGGGAGATAATCATTCACGATAGGACCATAAATTATGTTTCATCACATGCACCGCCTGACTTCAATGTTTACTGAAAAGTTAGTACATTTTAGGTTGTTTGAATTTTTTTTTTTCAAAAGGACTGTGGCGAAAAATAAAAATCTCTTGCCTTTGTTCACATATTTACTTACACAAGATGTATCATTTAATCTACCGAAGAGAATGACAACATTATCCTTATGTACATACTATTATGTTACATGTGTCTTTGTTGTCCACGCCTGTTTGGTCTTTACTTCTTTTCAAGGCGTACTTTTGACTTGATAAAGCCACATTTTTCAGACTCCACTGACTCGCGGAGTGACCTGTCTGTTGGCGTCGTCAACACAACTATTCTCTGTAAAAGCAAAAGGGAGAGAGGCACCATTATCCCTTTACATTCTCAAAAAAAAAAAAAAAAATGGAAAGAAGACAAATGTGAAAGCTGCGATGTGTATGACACCTGAGGGATTGATCCTGGTGTTTTTGCGACACTGTAGAGAATCCACAGAGGAACCGAGATAATTGAAGAGAATGCAAGTAGTAGTCCCAGAGTGTATCCCCACCAGGGGTACTCGTACGTGTTATTGTATTTCAGAGGGGTGAATTGGACAAGAAAGAAAATTAATACACCCTGTGGAAGTAAGACATAAGAAAAGCTGTAGTTAATGATTTCGTAATCACTACAGTATGTGATAACAATAACACAAAAGAAAGACATCAAAACGATTTATAATGTGTTTCCCTGCACTGTTGTATCCCATAAACACTGACAGTTATGATATCATTTGTAAAGAAATGACAACAAAGCCGTTTTTGCACTTTTTTTTGCTACTCCAATTCAATGCTCATTGTGCTGCTCCTTCTGGTGCGTGCATGCTGGCCACCTGGGGCCAGTCAAATACAAATACGCTGTATGCATACACTTCACGTGGAAACAGTCTCATCTCCTCTGCAAGCTGCAGTCATATTACTTGTTCTTTGCAGAGGATAAGTAATATATGTGCAACATTTGTACTGCGAGCCAGAGCTAAAAAACAGCCGAACAGTTACAATCTTGAAGAAACTCAGAAGTCAATGTACGTCTGGATTATTATTTTTCAGTCATGTAAGTCAATTGTATTTATGCATCGCAATTCAAGTTAAGGCTCACAAAGCGGTTGATATGGTTAAAATCCCAAAACAGTAGCCTTGCAGAACTGCACCACTGAAAGCTCTTGCTTTTGTTTAGCTTACTTAGTGATGCGTGCGGGGTCAAAATATACAAGCAGACATGCTTGTAGCATGTCTGCAATTGTCATTGGAGGGTCAGAGGACTGAAATACCGGTAATGAGGTTTACTTACAGTGGACATAAAAGGAGTAACAAACTTCCAACAATATTTCATGTAAAGTGACGGTCGATAGCCAATCATATCCTCGATTCGATTGTAATAATTGTCAGCGCCTTGGAGACAGATAAAAGGTTATCAGATGATGTTCTCGATGAAACGTTGTCATATGACTTTTTTTTTGTTTGTGTGTGTCTTCAAAGCTCACCGTATATCCATCCTATGCAAAGTGATTCCAGAAGGGCAATAGCGATCAAGGGGATGCCGCTGCAGGCATAATAGTCGAAAAGCTGAAACACATACAGTCCTCCCTGCGGGCCAGCAAATAAACTGTCAGAAAGTCATCATTTGAAATTGAAAAAATTCACTCGACGTGTATCTAAGACATGTCCAATAAATAGCAAACACAGAAATGTCATGTAAAATATTGGACCACACTCACCTCAGTGACCATACATAGGCCGACGCATAAGCAAATACCACACAGAACCAGCAGCAGTATTTTACGTCGGTGTCCAGTGAAAAAGATGGACGGGTACAAATCTGATATAGATGTGACCAAACCTTCAAGATACACAAACTACACAAAAGATTTTTTTTTTAATTGTGAAATAGGAGTCATCGTTTTGAACCCACGATTGTTTATTGATTCATTCTATTGTTGCGTTATTATGTCTTGGAGAAATGTGCCATAAAGGAAAGTCTTGGTAAAAAAAGCACAATGTAAGGAATTCATTTAACACCTTATTAGTAGCGATGCACCATCCTGTTAAGCTGTACTCTGACCTGAAAATAAATGATCCGATACTAGGACACCAATACTTTCAGATAAACATGGATGGCAACAGTTGGTTAGCCTTAGATTGTGCATGTGTACCTAACGTACTAGCTGGTGAATGTACAGCAGCATAGTAATGTCGTAAAATAGTTTCACCTGACTGTCCAGTCCCAGGAAGATAATCATGATGAAAAAAAAGGCAGCCCAGAGTTGTGGTAAAGGCATCATGGCCACTGCCCGAGGGTAAGCAATGAATGCCAGGCCCGGACCTGCAAGTGACCCGTAGTGGGGATCAATACATGCCATTGAGATAAGTGATGAGAAGCTACATTTATCGTTGTGTGAGGAGCCAAGTGACTACTAGCAATTACGAAGTAGGTCTCACTTCATCGTTGCCAAAGTAATTTAGTTATTGTCACTGATTCCTTGCTTAAGAAGTTACTACAGTGGACATCTTATCATGTTATCAGGTTACATGGTGCCTGCAAGAGTTAAAAAGTAATTTTGCAACTTATAAATATATTCTCAAACAAGTCAGGGAAATTAGGAAAACAGAAATAAGAGTAGCAGTGCGCTCCGCTGTCCACTGCAAACAACAACACAAAGTCACGAACATATTTGTAATATCATTTTTAATCATTAGATTGTCGAGGATGTCCGAAAAGGTCCTACCTGACTCAGCTACTTCCGAGATGTCAATCCCCAGCTCATAAGACATAAAACCAAGTACTGAGAATATGGCAAAGCCAGCAACAAGGCTGGTTGAACTGTTTAGTAAGCACAGGACAAACGTGTCTCTGGAATGAAGAAAGGCACACACTTGTAACATGGAAGAGGGAAATGAGAGGGTGGGTAACAATCGCCAGAATCAGGGTTTCGTACTTGTAGCAGTTGTTACTGTATTTGTTGTAACTTCCCAAAGACGCCAAACAGCCCGTGCAGACAGCGTAGGAGTATAATATCTGGCTGGCTGCATCCATCCACACCTGTGTTTTACAGTGTTGCCATGGTTACCAAGAAAAACTAACATAGTTACTTTGCTGACTACTTGCTTTCAAAAAAATACCGGTAAATGAAATTACGAGTTATTTAAATCGCTACATTTTTAACAGTGACACGACCAAGTCGAAAAGATATTTGTCTTACTTGCGGCTCAGACAGACGTGTGGGATCGGGAGAGATGTAAAATCTAATTCCATCCATGGCCCCAGGCAAGGTCAGTCCACGGACCAGCAAAGCAATCATCATCACATAGGGAAATGTGGCCGTCACATAGACAACCTGGAAGGAGATCACGATCAGCACAGGGGTTTTACTTTTTCCGCGTGCTGTTTTAAAGGGTGTCGTGATTGTTGAGCCGATCACCTTTCCTGAAGACTTAACACCCTTCCAGACGCAGAAGTAACACAAAATCCAGCTGAGCACAAGACACCCAGCCAGGTCCCAGCGAATACTTCCCATTTCTTCAATCCCTCCAGACAAATTCAGGACCCTTCTCCTAAATAAGACAGTTGATTTCTCTCCGAGTCAGTAAGACATGAACCAGTCTCACTGAATGGGCAATGTAGACCAGCGGTCCCCAACCCCCGGGCCGCGGACCGGTACCTTGGCTCATTTGGTACCGGGCCGCACAGAAAGAATACATCATTTACATTACTTCCGTTTTATTCATTTCGAATCTGAATATTTTTTATTTTGAAAAAAATACCGGATTCTCTGTTACATCCGTCTACAATATGTTACTCTTGACGCAGGTGAAGGCACGCTTCTCGGTCACGTGATAGCTTACCTGTAAAATGAAACCCAGAAGCTAGCAAAATGAGTAAAAGAGGGGAAAAGACTCAGTCAGGAGACAGAAGGGGAGCCATTGACTTCCAAGAAAAAATTAGCTACATTTTATAAGACAGAACTGAAAATACGGATTTATCTCAACGGGAGATTCCCACGCACCGAGTCCGCTCCGCATAAATGCAGCGATGGTGAGTTGTATTTTCATGCACTTTGTATGTGCGGTGTGTCGTATTTTGAAGGCACTTTTAAACGTTACCATAGCGACCAGAGAGTGTTGCGGCCAGATAGGACGTTCCTCGTGTCACGATTCGTGTTTATTATGATTTTTAAAAATACCACCGTTTTCATGCCGGTCATAACATATTATTTTGTTGTATTTATGCGGCCGGTCCCTGAAAATATTGTATGACATTAAACCGGTCCGTGAGGCAAAAAAAAGGTTGGGGACCGCTGATGTAGACAGTCAAAGAATACATACTGCCAGAATTCTTCGACAGAAGACGTTGCATTCGCAGAGGTGTTATTTTTTGAAAGGCTGTTACGATAATCAACACAGTCCCCTTGAAAGGAAAATGGTGGAATTAGTCGTTTTATTGTTCGAACACTTTCATTTTTGTTTTTTTTTCTTTTCATTGACAGTACGTATTCATTGCTTCTTTTACAGACCCTCGGGAATGACTACTCTGGGTAGGTGCAAATGTCTTCACGTCATTGCAAGTGCTCTGTTGATTTTGCTCGCTATCCTACGCAACTTTGTCCAAGGGTCTGTGAGTACAATGTACCTGTGTTCCAAGTATTGTTGCAGCTAGCCCAGGGGAGTTCAGAATGGAAGGACGAAAAGAAGTAGAAGAAGCCCCATGCCAGGATGACAACGTAATACATCACCGTGAGCAGCATGATCATTAAACTGCCATACCCAATACCTGTAAACATTAAAAGAATGCAAATGTCAAAACAGAATTCTTCTGACGTCTGCCTCTGTGTTTAATGTATGACACGAGCGCAGTTGACCTTCAAGTAAAGGGCAAATTTTCCTCCAGCACGTGATTCCACCTTGACCGGTTAACTGTCCCAAAGACAACTCGATGAAGAAGGTGGGGATACCACACGTCACCAGGAACACCAGGTATGGGACCAGGAAGGCTCCTATTAGGAGACAACTGGGTGACAATTGCAGTGTGACTTGGATTACAACATTCAGGTGCGTTGGATCCTCTTACCGCCTCCATTCTTGAAGCAGAGATAGGGAAATCTCCAGACGTTCCCCAGACCGATAATTTCTCCAACCACTGCTAGAATAAACTCTCTCTTGTTGGCCCACTTGCCTCTCTTGATCAACAGAAGATCATTTGGATCGTGGTCACTTTTCAGTGGATTTACTTCTGGACTATTGGTTGGCTCCATTTGGACCTGTTCTTAAGAATGGAATCATCATGTAATGGACTTTAGGAGTTGAAGAAAAAAAAAAAACGCCGGTAATTGACCATGCCACCAAAGAGTAAGGGAACCCAGATTATGAAACGGTGAGCTGTGTTGTCCTACTTCCCCCTTCGGGAGGGGGGGGTAAATGTCTCACACACGTCCCATTATTCACTCCAATCACCGTAAGTGCTTCACCCGTATCTATAGTTTGTTCCAAAGGTCCCTCACCCACTGCCATTGTCGTCTCCATCTTAAGACGAGTACACTCAACTCGAATTGGAACACAGAACTAGTAGATTGAAAAATTGGTCCAACCTCCAAGGCACTAAAAAAAAAAAAAATCCAAGTGGCCAAACCGTACGAAACACGTTTTTGCTTTGACACAGATGCCACGCTCCAGTCATTCTATAGGACCTCACCAATTTCTAGATTCTACTGCTATTGGGATCACCTGTCCCAAGAGCCCTTCAAACTACAAGCGCTATCCCACCCTTGCCACGGATATCTGAGGAGTGGTTCCCTCGGCCGGGGTTTTGAACCTTGGTCTTGGTTGACAAATCAGAGCCGAGCATGTATAACCAGATCCAAAACATTAAAGTTGTATCGTAATTCTACCTCAACAAGGTCATGATTGTAGTTTGCGATTTATACGAAGGAATCCCTCTCAGAGCCCAACATAATCGTTTTTTTAAATTCCCCATGAACCATTTTAACCCGATGGTTTATTCATTGACTGTATGCTTTGCAGTACCAAAGGCACTGTCGAGAGCTTTTAATTATTTCCCCTTAACTAAATAAATATGACGCTGCGTGACAGTAGGTTGAATGTTTCACGGGCTTACAATCAAAACACAAAACAAAAACTCCCAATATGTGAACTACTAAATCCGTTATGACAATCCATTGCAGCGTTTGGTTTAACTTGAATTGCTTTGAACGACATTTAATGGTAGAGAATGAATTTCAGCAGAAATGACCAGATAGTGTTTTTAGCTAAACTCAAGTGAGAAACATCAAACATGCAATGATTTCATTGTCCAGAATAGTGTGACATCAGCATGAATTGTGACTAACATGTAAGTGTACCTGAGCGGCGTTGCTTGGATCCAGTTGTAGTTCTTTCCGAGGACGTCGTAGCCTTGTAACAGATTGTAAAATGCCAGTGATGCTTTGCTAGACGCCCTCGTAGTATGTTGGACCAATAGAAAAAGAGTGATATGACCTCTGTTACTCAGTGCAGATTGTTCACTTTTCTTCTTTTTTTTCCCCCCCCCATTTGCCAAGTCATATCTGGAAAGCCTAGTTTGAGATACGCTACTTTGATCGCTACTCAATCATCAAACTATACCCAATAAAAAGCAGTTGTTGTAAATATGTACTATATACTATTTTTCAACATGAACGTTTTCTGGTCACTTTCTCTCTCTGTCCTGAAACATTATGGTGTCCTTTTCACCCATTTTCATTTGATAAAATTGTGGCCAAAGCCTGAATTAGATCAAATACCAGAGTTGTTTCAAAAGCTAGCTTTTAAACAGCGAAATTAGCTTAATTTCCGTTTATTGCTCTGGGTAGAAAAACAAGAGCCCTTCTTCACTTGTTTTCCTTCTTCAGGTAAACCTTCGAGTACGTCTTGAGTAATAACCTTGGTAATTGTTTCACCAGTGAATACACAACACATTTCGACATTTGAGTACAATACTAGGAATTGTGTCAGGTTGCACTTAGCGCGTAAGCAGCACCATGTTAGCCATGTAGTCTTCTTTTCTCAAAATATTTACTCATTACATTGTATTCTATGTTAATGATCAAACTGTTCATGGTATTACAGTGACTTGCAATATTATTATACTTTTCTGTCTCGTTTTTGATTAACACACTCCGATTACTACTTTTTTTTAATGTTGCTCATGATGCTGGTCCTTGGTGAGGTATTTTTAGGTGGTACTTGGTATCAAAACGTTTGAGAACCACTGCTGTATTGTGTATAAAATTGTACTATGATTTACTTCACAACAATACCAAATCACTTTGTTATGTATCGAAATTGTCTTCATTGTAATTCCATCTTGGCTGCAGCCTTTGCCAGGTGATGCTTGGGATTTTATTTTACACGTTTAAGACTATGGTCTTAAACGTGTTAAACAAATAAATGCATTGTTTACATTTAAATGTAAGGGAAACACCAAATCAAAAGATTGCAGATTAGTCCCCTAAATAAATAAAGAGTGTTGTGTATGACTTATCTATTTCAACATATGTACACAATGGAAAATATGGATTACTGGCCAGTCTGACGCATTGAACGCGCTTTCATTTTGTGAATGTGATATTTTAATGTGGCCGGCATGGTGGCCAACTGGTTGACATGCCCGCCTCACAGTGCAGAGGTGCAGGGTTCAGGGTCTGGACTTCCTGTGTTGAGTTTGCATGTTCTCCCTGTGCCTGCATGGGTTTTCTCTGGGTGCTCTGGTTTTCTCCCATATTCCAAAAACATGCATCGCAGGTTATGGAGCACTCTAAATTGTCCTTAGGTGTGATCTTGAGCATGAATGATTGTTCGTCTGTGTGTGCCCTGCGATTGGCTGGCAATCAGTTCAGGGAGTACCCGGCCTACTGCCCGAAAGCAGCTAGGATAGATTCCAACACGCCCACCACCCTTCTGACGATAAGTGTACTGTATTAGAATATGGCTGAATGGGTAGATACGCGTATTTTAATGTACCACAAGAGGACAGCAAAATATCCAATAACATCCATGTCTATAGCTCATATTTAAAAAATTTTTTTAATGAATCTTTATTCGAACAAGTCATGGTACAATTCTCAATAAACAGAAAACAAAATGAACATGTTATTAATAGATATACATATTACAAACATTTAAACAAAAAAGAAGCCAGGGGATTTTAAACAAAAATTTCAAATAAGGAGCATATAGCCAGAGTCTTAACAGCTTTCTTGTTTTTAGAATCCATAATAGAACTCAGGTACTGCTTTATTTCTGTTTCAAAAATTAAGAAAAGAGGTTTTAAATTACTCCATCTGGATTTGTGGATATGGAACTTAGCGAGAATGATTATTAAATTTATAATGAAGGTTTGTTTAGTGTTTTTTTCCTTACTTTTGTAGAACCCAAACAGTACATTTTTCCAGTATAGCATAAAGTCAGAGTCAATACGTTCAATAATAAATCTGGATACAGCTTTCCAAAATGTGTTAGTATACGGGCATTGCTCTATCGCTCATAATCCTGGAAATTCTTAGAGGTGATGTCGTCAAAGTACAATATTAATCTATAAAGTACCCAGCATACCACAATTTTTGTCATTTGATGATTTTTGGAAATCTATTCACCTTGAAGTGTCGGTACGAAGCAGCATATCTCCTAGGAAATGGGTATGTAATTTAAACGAAGTAATTTATATAAACGGCCATGATTTTGTCCCCATTTTGCCAGTTTACATTTCTGTCTTAAAATAAATAAATTAATAAATAAATAAAAATAAGTTAAAAAAAAAAAGAAGACAATGACAGTGACTGTTTTTGATAGATGAAAGGATCAAAGGTCTTTGGATCATGTGACCGTCGGTGTCGCGCCAGTCTTTTCGATCTCACGCGCGCTTCCGGGTGGTTTTGACGTCAACTAGAAGCCGCCCAATCAGGTAGCTTCCTTTCCTCGGCCAGCGTCCCGTTGCTATGCGGTTGCCACTGGCTGGAAGTTGGACTCTTCTCTCATGGGATTCTGAATAACGCCTCATGTCGTTGGCAGCAAGCTGGCTTCGCATTACCTCCTGTCTTTTCCATCGGTGTCTTTCACTCAAGCAAGTGAGTAAAACTGAGTTTTTAATAGATTCATAAACGTACATGCGTTAAAATGTTGTGATATATTGGAAAGTTGGAAAGGGTTGCCCTGAGATGGTTGGGAAGAAGGAAGGATTGGGGTTTAAAAACAAAACAAAAAACGTTCACCACACAAGTCGTGGCTACGTTTAAAAAATGGAATGAGCCTATTCACATGATTAAATTATTTTGTTCTGGATAGGTGTCAACAGTACTCACTCCCAAATAAATTCATTAACTAACACTACTAACGTTGTGACCAGACAAACAACAAAATGCTACATTAGCCAGATATAACTAAAAAAAAAGACACTTTTCGTGTACAGTACAGTCTGTATTTGTCAGATTAGACAGAGAATCTTTGAAGGCCAGAAAATGGTGGTTTGCAGGCTGTCACAAGATACAACCTGAACCTCAGAACTGTGAGGCACACATGCTAGCCACTTGTCTCCAGGGTTTATACGAGTGAATTAAACTACGAGACAATTTAAAGTCCTCAATGCACCTTTTTTGGAATGTCGAGGAAAGCAAGAACTTGAAAAAATTTAGCCAGAGCCTGAATTCGATCCCAGTATCAGCGGCGGTTGTGTTAACCACTTGGAATAGCAAAAAAAAATTAAATGTAAACGAAATAATTACTTCATTAAGTTTTCAGTGAAAAAAGTATGTAAGTACTGCACGATGTAATGGGTACAGTTTGTTTTTTTTAATCAGCGCAAACGTCACATACCCAAAAAATATAAAAAGCTAATATGCTGCTTCATGTACTGCCCGTCAATGTCTCAAACAAAAAAAAATAATACATCTCATAAAATTCATAAATGAAGCCAAATTTAGCAATAAGAAATGGTCTTAAATGAACTCTCTATGTTCACACTTTTGAAACAGTGCAACAAGTTTCCCACGCAGAGATTGTTCTATGAAGCTAAAAATACACGCAGCAAGCGGATGGCAGCTCAATGCAATGAAGTAAAAGCAGCATCCCAATTCCTCTTACAAGTACAATTTATTTAAAAAGTTACTTAAGGAAATGTCACGATTATAAATGGAGCGTGTTGAGGCGCGAGACAAAAATTAGTTTGGCACCCTTACAGAAAGAACAGATATTGTTTTGAAATGTACACAACTCTTAGCTCAGTTTAAAAAAAATGAAACATTCACAACAAAGTGCTGTACATAAATACAATGGAATATAAACCAGAAATCATAATAATAACAAAAGAATCCATAAAATACAACAAATAATCATTGCACAGTAAAATATCAATTGATACAAAAACCGAAACGGGAAGTAAATGTGTTTAAAGAGCAAAAGTGATGATCTACATAATGCTAACATTAGCCAAAGTACCAAATGTCCTTGTCGCTAAATATACATTGTCTGCTTGGAGTTTTTGTGTGAGAGCTGGGCTAATATGCATTTTTAACTGCATAGCATCTACACTTGTAGATTGGACATGTACTGTAGTTCAATGGAAAATGGCAACATTTTGGGGTGAAAAGTTTAAAAGGCGCCTGATGGTGAAATTGACTCGATGGCGGCCGCCTGCTGTTCCACCAGCGGCCTGTAGGTGGCGTCAAACCAGCAAACGCACGATTCGATTTTTTTTTTCTTTTTGGAGGGAAGTGGGTCGTGGGAAACCGCTTATTCACTTTTTATCAGCGTTTTTTCCCCCTCATTTTTTTGAGGGGGGGCGGTAAGAAAAAGTAACTTTTTTTCCCCTCTGTGTATTCATCATGAGCGTCCCTGGGTCCACTGTAATGTAAAAAAAAAAAGTTATTCCAAAAATAAATGCGATCACCTCACACCAAGACAGAAGAAACCCAGTAAAGTTCCTCAAGTACAATATTTGCATTTCGTTAACTTCCCATCGCCGTTGTTCTCTCTTTGGTCAACCGCTGCAGTTGAACCAGGAGTCCAGTTTGAGAGTGGACCGCCTTCCGTGCAATCTCACTGGAGCGTCGTCCGAGGAATTAGCATAGAGCCAATCATGTCAGCTATGCAAATCGACTCCAATGCCTACCATTGTCCTCGGTTGCTCTTATGTGAAGTTGCTAGATTGGACGCTTCATTTGCACTCGAAGCAAAGGACTCTCGACATCCGCGTAATAGACGAGAGGAGAAGCAACCAGAAATTCGCTTGAAATTGGATTTAGGATTGCATGTACAACATGACATTTGAGGAAATAAGTGGGGATAACTCTCAAGAAAGGTAGGAATTTGCACCGCTGTTTCCTTGACGAGTTTTAATATATTTATGTATATATATAATTTTTTTTGCGGTGATGCATGGATCGTTGTCGTCCGGCCGGTCTGTTGCGTGTGCAGACTCGACGAATATGTAAATGAAGCTGCAACAAAAAAAAGAAAAAAACGATATCAAAGTGATCTGTAAGCCCCCGCTGTACTTTATTACCTCAAACGACGCTGCAAACGGCTTGAAAGTGAGCAACCGGCTGTGCATAAATCCACGTTGAAAAAGTGTTCGCATCTGCCTCTTGCGTTTGCAGTCGTTGGCCAAAAGACGTTCAAAGACATAAAAAAGATGATTTTTTTGAAAGAGCCCCACTTTGCATCGGCCGTAAAGTACAACTTTCATGTGCCTTTTTGGTCATGAGTTAATTTTTTTCTTCCCACCCCCTCTTGGGCACTGCGCTGCAGAATGGACTCGGTGGCGAAAGCGTTAGAAGATGTCCTGACCAGAGCCTTACCGCAGGGCTGCATAACTGTGGGCGTCTACGAGGCAGCAAAGTCCCTCAATGTGTAAGTACAGCTTGACAAAGTCCAATTCAACGTTTCATGCATATCGTTTTGATTAGATTGGTTTTTAACTCGACTATATCGTACGCCCGGGGACCACCTTTGTTATCAACAATGCTCTATTGTCATCTTTTCCTCCCCAGGGACCCCGACAATGTGGTCTTGTGCATCTTGGCGGCCGATGACGAAGATGTGAAAGACGTGGCCCTGCAGATCCACTTCACGCTCATCCAGGCTTTCTGCTGCGAGAATGACATCAACATCCTGAGAGTGAACAACACCCGGCGCCTGGCTCAAATTCTGGCGGCGGGTGGAGGAGGAGGCGGAGGAGGAGGAGGAGGAAAGCAAAGTGGGGGCGAGCCTGTGGACCTGCACTGTGTGCTTGTCACTGTAAGTACGCGCTGTGATACGCCTGTTCCTGCACTCAAGTCCATTTTTCTTTGACATGGTTATGCGTTTCTCGGACGTGTACTTGCTGTACCTCAAAATATTCTCATTCATCCAGGTTATTTCAGTCTCGGGGTAGTAAATCGATCGTAACCGGACAGTTCTGTATGTATCAGTTCTGAATATAGTTTGTAGAAGACGTTTTGTCTCACATTAGTGCATCATGCGAGATTGGGCAGCTCAAGCCTGAATGTTGGTGTGGAGGAAGCCCCCCCCCCCGCCTGGTATTCAAAAGTTCAACAGTCATTCGGGTGGAAGATCCCTGGCTAATATTCCATTCAGTTAGAGGAAAAGGAATGTTGTGGAGCCTCCTCAAGGCCAAATAAGGCCGTGCTGTTTGTTTGAAGAGAAGCCTCCATACTTTGTCCAAAAAAAAAAAAGTTTGGTCTCTCCCCCCCCCAAAAAGTTTTAATTCCAACTGGTTGTGCACAACATGGATGAATGTGAACCGGGCAGCAGAAACAACGGCGGCAACAGATTCGGAGAAGCAAGTTATTCCCCCGTCCTCCATCTTCAATTACGAGCAGTCGGCATTGAAAAATTCTCTGTAAAATCTGTGGGGGCATAAAAAGCAGATTGTTAGCTTAATAGTCCAATTGCTTTAGGCAGTGTTGGAGGTTTTCAGAAAACAATGGAAAAAAAAAAATCAATTCGACAAACAAAAAGTCCACTTGACTCAATTCAACCTTGCATGAGCTGACTGAAAATTGACTCCGACAAACCCAAAATTTGTAGCAAGCACAGCGTCATTTTGAATTCACACTGATAGTAAGTCCAAATGATTTGTTGAGCAATTGTGTTATTCGGCGACAGGTGGACATGAATTTTTCCAGTTATTATGCGCTAATTTCATATTTCTGTGTTCGTCAATTCACATAAGCAAAGCTGTGGGTCGTTTGGATTGCGTGTCCAGTTCTCTTTTTTCATCTCAGTACGAACACCATCGAAGTGAAGAAAAAAAAGATTTCATTTGTGCGCAGCAGGGTAGTCCGCCATGACAACAGATGATTATCTTTTGAGTCGAAAATAAGACTTTTGCAGATGTCTGCTTTTACTTTGAAAACCACTCATCATTTAGGCCGATTTTCGATCACGTTATGGACCGAACCAGTTTATTGAACAAATGTTTAACCCTTTCAGGGACAGCGGTTACTACAGTGGACAGCTTATCATGTTACAGCAGGGGTGTCAAACTCATTTTTGTCGCGGGCCACATTGGAGTGACCTTTCCCTTGGAGTTAGTGTAATGAGAGGTTTGGTAACAAGAAAATGCTTACAATATCTCGCTTATTTATTGCATGTGAGAAGTTGACATTTTGGTACAGATTTTCGCAATTATCAAGCAAGTTGACATGTTTGATTTGCTTTCGCGGGCCACATCAAATGATGTGGCGGGGCCGAATCTGGCCCCCGGGCCTTGAGTTTGACACCTCTGGGTTACAGGGTGCATGAAAGGGTTAAAAAAACAAAATGAAGTCGATGTATCGGATCAACTCTGTGTCGTCCGATACTCAGAATCAAGCAACTCGACTCGTGATCGTCTTAAGTACAGAGTCGGAGTACTTTTGCTACCTCTGCAACTTCCTCGCATTGAAGTCCGGCTTCACTTTTCTCCTGCAGTCGAACGAGAAATGCAGACTTCTGACTGGCAGCATACACGAAGGCTGCTTCACGTGACTGAAACTAAGTCCCGTGTGCATTTTTTGGTAAACATACACATGACTCCTCCCGCCTGTGACTTGCGAGGAATGTCGGTAGAAGGGGGACTACCTCATGCTCACACGCGCGCACACACACGCACACACACTCCCACACACAGAGGCCACTTGTCCATTTAGGTGCAGCGGTATATGACTCAACTTCTCCTTTCTTTTCCAGAGCCCCGAGTCGTCCTCGTGGAAGGACCCCGCGTTGAGCAAAGTGAACCTCTTCTGCAGGGAGAGCCGCTGCATGGATCAGTGGGTGCCCATCATCAACCTACCCGAGCGATGAGAACAAAAGAAGAAAACACTTGAAAGACGACGTTCCAAATCTGCACCGCAGTTGGATGTCTTACCAGCTGCAGATCGAGTTCCGAAGCGCTACTCGGGTTGGATCAAAACAAAACCAAAAAAAAGAAAAGGAAAAAAAAAAAGACGGACCCTGTTGTGTAGTTGGGATGAATTTCAAAAAGGCCAAAAAAAAAAAAAAGAGAGAGGGGGCGTGCGCCTTGTTTTGGAGTTGTGTCTGTCCGCCGTCGCAAGCGGCCCTCGTGTCGTCACGGATGACGTTAATGGAGCCCGGCCGGTTTGCGTTTGTTGGCGTCAAAAAGCCGGACGTGGCGCAGGCGGAAGGATTACATCATGCGCCGCGGCCGGTGTTGCTTCACAGGCCGGGTGACGCGTTTTCAGGAAAGGTGGAGCGCCAGCCGGAACTCTGAGCCGAAAGCCTTGGCATCTCTGTTCAAACAAAGCACTTAAAGCACTGGACCTTTTGCTATTTGATTTAATATTTCATTCAACTGTTAATATTGATGTTACTATAATTTAAAAAGGGAAGGGCTATTTAGACATCCAAGCGAAGTGTGTATTTAATAATTCCTATGCCAAGTACAATTGTTGTGTTACAATTTTAAGTTATTTTCCATTTTATTTAAGTATATTTATGTTGTTTTTCTTTTTTTTTTTTTTTACTTTGTCAGAATCTGACTGGACACACGCGTATTGATGTCAATAAAAAAACAAAACGTTTTTGTTCTGAGCCACAACTGTGTTTCTCCTCTCATTTGTGGAAAATGAGCGTTGCGACCTTTAGCATGCGGTTGTAAAGGGAGCGTCACGTGTGGATCACGGGGGTCACGTTGGCCTCGCTGCCATCTCTGAGCTAAAGAGAACAATAATCCTCCGCACTCTCTCTGCTCGGCTTCTGCGTGGCTCAGCACCACCGTGCTCATTCATCCAAACTCTCTCTCCCTTTTCGACAATTCTCTCTTGATTCGTTGCGAGCGTTCACTTTGCATTCTTGCCCGACTGGCTTCCTTGACGAAAGCACTACTTTGACATTTTTCATGATCCGGGGTTCCGGGCCTTCAGCGAGAACTGAACCCACTATTGTCAACAGTACGCAGAGGGGAATATAGTAGTCAAATGTTGCAGAGCTGGACTGCTCTGTTTGTCTCATCATCCATGTAGGCTTCATCAGTTCATGCACCAACACTTGGTTAGGACTGCACCAGCCAAAGTTAAGAGTGGCAAACCCAACTATTTATGCTCCAAGTCTGTCGACTTGTCATTTTGCATTTCAAAAGAATGATACTATTCATGGTTGGGGTGTGCCTCCAATTTGGAACATAAATAGTTGGGATTGCCACACCAACTTTGGGCTGGTGCGGTCCTAACCAAGCCTTGTTGCATGAACCGATGAAGTCTACTCGGACGAGAGCCAAAACGTCTTCTATGACAGAGCAGTTCGCTTGCGATCACTTTGACGCTTTGAGAATTATGCAGAGGTAATGTTACGATAATGACTCTAGGAAAGGTAAAAAGTAGGGCTCCAAAAAGTTCTGAAGTAATTATGCACTGAAGAAAAAAAAAAAAAACTCAAGCATTGAGTCACTGGAGATTTCAGATTCATATTTTTTTTCAGCACAAGCGTTAAGTAGACAAAAATCAAAAATAGAAATGAAACCATAGCTCTTTAAAAAGTGCTGTACATTAATTAAAAATATGATGAATGAAAACAAAGACAGTTAAAACAGTCATAAAACAGTAAACTGAAGAAAACACTGAAACAATGCCGTGTTTCTCCCCCGAGTCAAAAGCCAAAGAATAAAAATGTCCCTCTGAGTCCTTGGTACCTCAAGTATCGTCTGGTCCACTGACCCAAGGCACCATGGGGGGGCGCAGAGTTCAGAGAGGGTGTTCAGCACGAGTGTTAAGTAGACAAAAATCAAGAGTTCAGAGAGGGTGGAGCGAGACCATTTCAAGAGTTTTAAAACAAATCAAAAAAATCTTCCAAAATGAATATTGCAGTGAAAGGAAATACACTGCTTTCTTAAGACGGAACCTGGTGGCAGTAAATGCAATGAAAACAGTAGGGGGCCCAAAATTGAGCCCTGTGGAACACCATACGACAATGTCGCAGAGTGGCACCAAGGCTAACACAAAATGTCCTGCCTACCAAGTAGGATCTAAACCACACTAGAGCGCAACCACTAAAGCCAGCCTCACACACAAATGCGTTAGGAACAAATACAGATACAGTAGCACATTTTTGTTTTCATCCTGAAATGTTATTCAACATTCCTAACATTTTGTGAGTAGTGTAATTGAAGTTACTGAAGTACTGATTGTGAAGGCCCTGAGCAAATTAGATTGACATGGCAACACGATGAGGCTGAAATCTGATTGCACAAAACCATCCAACGTCCACGTCCTGGAAGCTGTGCAGCTCAGAGAAGGCTACAAAATGAAGAAAGTAAACTGTTGAGAATACAATTTCAAGGAAGTAATACTAGAAATTAAGTTGTAAATGTACAAATTAGGTCAGCACTTCTGACATTGTTTACGCCATCTCACATCATTATGTTGTTGTCGAAGCCTGACGAGAAGAAGCTCATTGCACAAATCTCAACTTGTGTAAGGAACAGCGTGTCATTCCAAAACGACTTTTGCCCTTGGCTGCGCTTGCCTGGTGCTTTTCCAACTGCGCCACGAGCAGGTGATGTCACCGGGCAAGGCGGGCACCCCCCCCTCACAACGTGCTGAGTCACCGTCACGAGAAGCTACGTTGTCTCGCAGTTGCGCAATGTGGCCCTGAGGTGTCACGTGATACTTCAAAAGTTGCAAAACAACCCCTTTGTCAAAGGATGAAAAACAATCATGGGTCGGATCACATTTCTTCAGTGTGTCATCATTCAAATTCAACAACATAACTCTGACTTTTTCGTCCGCTAGCTTCATGCTAACACATAATGTTAGGTTCATTCACAGGTCCCCCCGCCTCTCGTCCACAGTCAGCCGGGATGGGCTCCAGCTCACCTGTGACCCTAATGAGGACAATCAGCATCGAGAATGGAAGTGCAGACTCGTTAGCATTCTGTCAACGAATGTACAAATCATAAAAAATAACTTGTGTAAACCACAACAAACACAAAATGATGTATCCACCCATAACTTTGATGAAGGCTGGAATGAAGATTACTACATGAGTCTGGCAGGTGTGTCCCTGAACAACATTTGGCCAATACGTCTTCAGCGCACAATGAATTCTCTTATTTATTAATTTTATTATTATCGATGTTAACTTATTGTCATTTCAGACATCTGTTGTGCCCTGCGATTGGCTGGCAACCAGTTCAGGGTGTTCCCTCGCCTACTGCCCGAAGTCAGCTGGCGCCAGCACGCTTGCGATCCTTGTAAGGAAAAAGCAGATTAGAAAATGGATGGATGGAGTTGTGCAGGCTGAAGGTTACAGTAAAAGTGGAAAAAGTTTATATATGATTTATCTTGGTCTTTTTTTTTTTTTTTTAACGCATGACAAAAACATGGCATTTGAACAGGGGTGTGTAGACTTTTTATATCATGTGAGAACACATTCAACACTGTGCTAAGTCAACACGGTTCAGCATAATTGGGGAAATTGGGGGTGGGAGGTGGGGTGGGGGGGCTAAAGTTTAAACAAACTCCAGAGTGGCGATTTAAAAATAACCCAAAACAGCAAATAGTCAGTTGCGGATTCCAAGTATTACCCCGCCCCCGATCCTTGTGGGCCTCTGTGAATCCAGTTGGCACTGTGTGAAAGGTTGCGTGGCGTGTGACTCAACAGTGTGACACCTTGGACAAGGCTCATTTCAAATCGGGGTGGGGTAGCGCAGATCGTCCCCCTTGAGGCTTCCGGCGAAAGTGAATCCTAGAAAATTTGTAGGTCAGAGTTCAGGTGCAGCTTTTTATCTGGGAGATTCTAAAATAGAGCAGAATTCCACACGGGGTGGAGGGGATCGAGTGTGCACATTGAATGGCGCCGCATAGTGTGAACCGGGAATATGTTGCATAAGCCCAGAGAACATGTCAAAATCAGCACATTCTTCAAATTTTGAAAGTCGAAGGTAACTTTTAGTGCAAGATATGCGACTTTGCAATGGTTGGTTTAGGGTCAAAAAACTGATTAAGCTGATAAAAAAAAAGAAAAAGAAAAAGTGCAACATGAAAGAAAACATGGCACATATTAAAAGGAAAATGATTTGGTGCACTCCACCCAAAACGTCTTTCAACGTTTACTCCCTCATCATAGTCCATCTCACACCACTCTCTCGACAAACGTTATTGACACCAAAGCACTGAAAGGCAAATTCCATTTCAGGGTGGATTTTTTTTCACATCGAGCTTACTGTTTGGGTTTGCAAAAAAAATGTAGACAGAAATATTACTCTAGCATCAACATTACAAGTTCTGGTCCATTGCATCTCTAGTACTTAGCCTACGTCCCACCCCCCCGCCTCCCCCCCCCAATATGGGAACGTGTCAGGCGGTGTAAAGTGTCATGATTCATCAGTCACAGTCATATGATAGTCCTAATTAAATGTAATTAAAAATACTTTTTTTTTTTTTTTTAGTTTCACTGTAATGATGAAGGCTCATGATGGAAAATTCCATCGTTAATGGATGATATTTTAATGAAGCTTCAATAAAAATGCCACGGTGGCCGCGGATTCGGTTTCAAACAAGGCTTAATAGAATGTGTCGGTTGTCCATCCCTGATGAAATGTTTCCAGTTTGGAATCACAACTTTGACTGCAGTCATCGCAAAGGAAAAAAAAAAAGGCAGCGTCACTGAATCACAAGTCTGTTTTGTACATTTCCAGAAGTGGCTGCGGCCACCACAGGGAGCAAAGTGCCACTACAGTCCGCGAACTCAGAACCCGCCCTCCGCACCCACCCAACAG
>NW_017805742.1:134049-146219 GCF_001891065.2 Hippocampus comes
CCACCCACATCAATCCGCCGCGCTGCTCCCACCCACCCCCAACCCCCACCCCATCATCAGCACATTCCGACACAGTGACACTGTAACTGCCACGCTGGATTGTCACACTGTGGCACATTAGTGCGCATGCGTGCTCTTGCATGTTGCAAGCCGTGCAAAGGCGTTCGGCGGACACTTGATTAGGGACGGCTGGGCAATCGGCATCTCGAAGGCGAGAACTGGTGCCAAAGTTTTTGCACATTTATCAAATATCATCATGCTCAATTTGGATTGATCAAAGTGGGGGGGCGGGGGTTCCCCTCAGTTAAAAATAAGCCTGGGTAGGCCTACCCCGAAATGCCTCAGGAATTCTCAAGCAATATTATTATTATTATTATTATTATTATTAATTCTGCACCCATTTTCGGTACCACATATTATCACTTGGGTTATTGTATAACATTATTAGTTAGTAGTACAAAATAAAAAAAAAGACCATTTATTCTCCCAAAGGTTATTGTATAAAAAAAAAAAAAAAGAAAAAAAAAGACTTATTATTAGCTCGTAGCACACTGCAAAAAAATTGTGATGAACTCAAAATTTCAAGGCAACAAACTTCGCTCACATTTTAAGTTGGGCAATTCAACGAAATGAAGTTTTTATTAAGAACGGTTGTGCCTTTTATTGAACCCAAATTAATGTAAAGCCAAAAAAAACTTTCTTGTTTTGCGACAGTAAGTGTTGCCATAAATCTCAACCATTTATATTTTCAAGTTTTTTTTCTCGTCTTGATTACAGTTTCAGGCCCCCCAAAAAGTTTTTTTTTAACAGTGTACTAGTAGTCGTATATTACTTAATTCTAATGTTTATTAATGATTCCAACCTGCGGTTTTACAATGTATCTTCTCTTCAATCAAGGTGCTTGTTAAGAACGAACTTTGAAAAAATGTTCTTCGAAATGTGCAGATGCATTTGTAGATTTAGAAATCCATGCATAATATGAAGTCCAACTGGGCCACCTGATATTTCTGATGTCATAAATGTGATGCTATTTCAGGTAACAGTCGGTGTCTATTCCTGCCGTCTTCCCATTACGTGGAAATGAAGAGAAGAAAATCAGGTCCGGACAGAACAAAGTGTCAGAAACACCCAAGAGGCCACCAACAGAGAATGAAAACAAAGCAGGCCTTTTCCCGGAATAGTAACACGACTCTGTGAGAGCTAAAAGCGGGGTTTCTACATTTAAATGTATTCAGTGTGGTTTTTAACGGCCCGGTGAGGGAGGCTCAAGGTTTTTCCAGCCCCCAGTTAGATACAGTTTTATATACAGTACATACACTATTTGCAAACACTTCTGAAAATTTGTTGTTTTTTTTTTGTTCGACTCGCTGCTCTCCAACAAAGAGCAGAGTGGCAAACTTTCCAAGGATGTCCAATTAGATGCCTTTCTGTGACTCTTCCGGTCTCCCTGATGATATATGTATTTCACATTTTTCATGTTGGGATAAACCCATATAAAAACCTCAGATGCTCTAGTAGGCTTTTCCTGACATTTGTTCTTTTGTAGCAGAAGCTTGAAAGGTTTGACAGTTATTTGAGTAGAACATTTTTGGAACTGTTCAGACTTTCCCTCCCTGTTCCAGCTGAAAAAAAGTGCCCCAAAGCAGGATATTGATCCCACCATACTTCACTGTGGAGTTGAGGACAAAAATGTTCAACCTTTGTCTCATCAGACCACTGAAACTAACACGTGACAGGGGGATTTTGTTTAAAATAAGAACTGTTTTGAAAATGGATTAATCTTTTTTTTTTTTACATGACAAAAAAAAACTTGGTATATGAACATGGGTGTGTAGACTTTTGCACCACTGTTCCCCTTACCCGCATTTGAAATTAGTGAACAAAATCACACAAGCACAAACAGACTCCATTTCAAGCAGTGATCCTCTTGACACAACACGTTTTTTTTTTTATTGAGATATTGGAACAGGAATAGGAACGCTTTGCTTCACTTCGTTCATCTTCATACAAACGTTGCTTTATGAATAATAAAGACGTTCCTCAAAATACAGATTTTGACACGCTATCAAATGGAACAGTTGTACAGTAAAGTTGCTTCACTGACAGAAATGACATGGCAGTGGCAAGCTAAACATTTCTTAAGAGGTTGATGGGAATTATTGCAAACAAGGGGAAGCAACTGTTAAGAGACCAAAAAAAAAAAAAGAAAACCCCAAACAATCAGTTAGATAACAATAACTGCGGAAAAGAGAAGCACCAGGCGAATCCAACGAGATATGAGAGGCTTTGCACCACGCGCAGACACAAAGATGGCACCGTTCACTTTCACGCTATTATCAAAAATGATTCCCATCCTGCAAATTCAACCACAGTTCTCCCAGTAAGTGTTCTTCGGAATACAAGGCAAGCATAAGTAAGGCGATTAAGTGTGACACACGTTTTGTCCAACTTTTTTTTTTTTTTGGTTCAATGGACCACCAGATTCTGGATCGATGAGCATGTTTCCACCATTAGTGCAGTCCAGCAGACAGTTTTGCCATTTTTGGTACCTTACCACTTGGGTACCAAAGTTTATGACAAACCTTTTTTGCTCAGGGCCAGTTTTTTTTGTAGATTAGGTCTCAAAAAATAAAGGAAAAAAACTAAGATTGTGAATGTAAAACATGTAAAATTGTTTGTTTTAGTAATACAATCGTGGCATTTTTAAAAACTTTTTCAATTACGATTTTTTAGGGGTGCAACTAACGATTATTTCAATAAAAGATTCATCGGATAACATTTTTTTTAATCCATATTTTCCATCGCTTTATCCAAAAAGGTGAATATATTTTAAATCAACATAATTTACGCCAGGCACTGGTTTGGTCCGTAACAGGTTGGAAAGACGCAAAAAATGTTGATGGTTGTTTTATTTGGATTTGATAATCGGGCCACTCTCATGGAGGACGACAGAAATGGAGGAGATTTACTATGGAGAAGCAGGAACTCTGAAAATTTGGCCAATTTTGAATGAAGAAAGGAATGGAACCTATTCATCGATGATCAAAATGAATGATCAATTTAAGGATGAATTGGTTGCTGTTTTATTGATGAATCGTTGCGCCTCGAATAATCACCCAATTACAGTGGTGCCTTGAGATTCGAGGTGAATTCGTTCCGTGACTGCGCTTGTTTTTTTTTTTTTCTTTTCCCCATGAAAAACTGCACTCCGCCATATTGAACTGCAGAAAAAAAAAATAGCTCTCCACCTAACTAGCAAAAACGGAAAACGTGAGCACAAAACACAAGGGGCTGAAGCGCGCTTGGATCTCAAATTTTTGCTCTTGCCTCAAGACAAAAAAAAACAAAAAAAACAAGTGAATGCTGTTACGGGTAAAAAGTGATAAGTCAAGGCACTTGTTTGGATCGCAAGGCACCACTGTAGGTAATAAACAAAATATATATATAAAATGGTTCAAGTGACAATTTCCTGAAATAAATTAATTTCAAAAATATACTTCAGTGTAGCAATTTTCGGGAGGGGAAAACGGCTAAATGAAGGCAACGCAGTGGAAAGAATTATCCGCAGGAACACATTTCGATCGTGAATTACGATGTTTGGCTTTTTCAAATTCATAGACAGGTTATGATGTCATGTCTTGGGCTTTATTTGTGGGATACAGCTGTCACCATAGCACCGAACATTGGAAACGACAACCCAGGAAAGTCAAACCGGATCAAGATTTTACAATTTCAAACCGTAGCGAGCTGAGCGAACGAGCTGAACTGCACCAGTGTTGGAATCTGGCGGTGGTCTTTAAAGGCTGCTTTTACAGCTTTGGTCCGAGTAGTTTAATGTCACAATTCAACCCTATTCGAAGGATGTCAGCTGACGAAGGCGTCTCCTCGCTGAAATCATCCAAAGACATTTCTGTTCTCAATGTTACATACGGACAACTATTGATTGCACAGTGAACCCCCCCACTATGTCAAGGGTTTGTAAGCGATAGTTTTTTTCATGTCTTTTTACTTGGGCCCGACACATTTTTTGGGAGGCTGATGCCGATTCCGATATTTGGCAGAATAAAAATCCGATAATCGATTAATCAGCCGATTAATATTTATAATGAAGACAGACATTTCTGTTTTGTGGTCCCTCACAATCTATGAATTATAGGCAGAACATTTGAGTGTTTTACAATCCTTTGTCCTTTGGTAGAGGAAAAAAAAAATCTGCCAAATATCGGACGATTTTTGTCGATTTGTTTAACAGCACACAGACAAATCCAAATTGAGTACCGGTAGTTTTTGCGCCGTTAGGGCAGTACCACAGTGTGCCACAACAAGCCTTTGAGTAGTGTATTTTGAATGATGCTTGTGTTTACGCGGCAGTTGTTTGACGGTCTATAATTGCTGTAATATTTATGCTAATTTTGCATTGGACGTAACTGAAATGACGACGTTTGTTATCAAGAAATGATCTGGTTGGTCAAACATTTTGGTGCCTAAATATATCATGTTTTAAATTCTCTTTTGTTTTATGGGCCAATTTTACAACCTGAAGCAAGCACACCGTGCCTCTTATTTGGAGAGCCTCGCGAGCGAGATTATGAAATAACCTCCAAAAAAGTGTCTGAACCTGACATTTCAAGGTGATAATCACCTCGAGATGGATTACATGGAATGTGGATTGTCACGGACGCCACGGTAACAAGCTCACCTTGAAAAAAAACCCTGAATCTTCAGCCATCTGAACATTAAACATTAAAGGTTGCCGGTGGAAATTTTGAAAGTGAAATTGAACAAAAAATAAAATAAAAAGGCCCACATGAACCCGCAGAGAGATGCTAACAGTCGCTGCCCGTTACGAGAAATCACAAAGCCGAGGACCGCCGGTGACTCTAGGACGTGCCTGTTGCCATGTTAATTCGTTGCAGCCAAAGGCTTGCTAGTGGTCATCAGAACAGACCGAAGAGTGGCACAGCGATTAAAGACTTGAGTGTTGGAGCCGCAGAAACACTTTCTTTGTTCTGTCCAAAAGAAAAAAAAACTAAACGAAACAAGCCAGAACACAAAAGCAGGGTTGCGTCAGTAATTTGTTAACACAAAAAGAGATGAGCCCGTGGTAATAATACGATCACGATCCACCCCTCGCTCCTCCCGACAAACAGAACACAGCGACATTTAATAAGCCAAAAACGACTCCCATCAAGGCACGAGTGGTATCAACCCCTACAATATAGTGCAGGGCTTTTTGTCCTTAAAGGGATTGTCTGAGGCGGGGATGCCCATGAGGAGAGGATCGGTCTTGGAGTGATCATTGCAGTAAGTCATAAGGTCCGCGGAGGCCTTGGATACCTGCGGGCGGAGAAAGAAATTCAAACGCTAGCATAAGTGAGAGCAGAGGACCTCTTCGCCATGGCGTCACACGCTACATCCGAGTGGGATTCAAAACGCTTTCTTCTTCCCGCTCCTTTTTTGAGCGGTACCGTATTTTCCGGATTATAAATCACACTGGAGTATAAATCGCATTTTGGGGGGGAAATTTATTGAATAAAATCCAACACCAAGAACAGACATGCCATCTTGAAAGGCAATTCAAAATAAAAATAAAATAGAGAGAAACAATTGTACGATATGCTAACATTACACGACGCGTAAACAACGAACTGAGAACGTGCCTGGTATGTTCACGTAACATATTAAGAGTTGTTCAGATAACTATAGCACAAAGAACATGCTAACAAGTTTACCAAATCATCGCTGTCACTCCAAATCACTAAATCCGACGAAATTTTCATTCTCTGTGTCAGGTTTAAACAATTCCGTCAACACCGGGGCTATAAGATGCCGCACTTCCTCTTCTACATCGCTTACGTCAAGACTCATCGTCGACTTATCAACACGGACCTAGAGCGCCCTCTTGCGCTTTAATGTGAAAAATAACATGTGAAATGATATAATAATGTGCTAATAATTTCGCACATAAGTCACTCCAGAGTTTGAGTCCCGGCCAAACTACGAAAAAAAAACCGTGCGATTTATAACCCGGAAAATAACGTAAATTGTAAGTTTACAAACATTCCGAAAGTGTCGATATACCCCAGGAAAATTTTTTGGAAGTGAATGTACCTTTATCCTCTCGATGTTGGCCTCTATCCTCAGCTGCTGCACAGTCCGCCTGGCATGGGCGATGTTGTTAGAACTGTGAGCCTTCGAAGACATCCTGGGCAATCCGCGCTAGGAAGAGACAAAAGCAGGCACACACTTTGAGTATGGGACATAGCGCCAATGTTTCCAAACACTTGTGGAGGTGAGCCACATATTTTCCATCGGAAAAATATCACAGCACACTGGCAAACATAACATTTCCTAAAAAGTACTCCAACACTGTCAGGAAACATCACTAACATAGATAGATGATCAAAGCTTCACTTATAGTACCGTATTTTCCGCATTATAAGGCGCACCGAAAAGCATTCAATTTTCTCAAAAGCTGACAGTGCGCCTTATAATCCGATGCGCCTTATATATGGATCACTATTCGCATTTCTTGGACGTAGTATTTTAATTGTTCTGTAAAGCGCTTCGTGACAGCTGCAGCGGTTGTGAAAGCTCTATGCGAATAAAGCTGTATTGTATTGTATCGTATTCCCCTTAACGTTTCTCCATCTAGTGGATGCATAACGCAACCGCAGCCACTATTGTAGCAAGCAGTGCACATTATTTATTTATTTAACCATACTGAGTAATCGACAAAAAAAAATTTATTGGAGACAAAAAGAGACACTGCTAGGATTGCGATTCTTTCTCGAAGTTCAGGATCTCTTATTCGTAACAGCCATTTAAAAACGTACGTCAATTTAAACACATTTGTGCCCAACATTGATTTAAGTTTCCGGTACCACTCGACTACTCGCAGCAACACTTTTTGCTTTCTAATGGAATAACTGAATGAAGGAGCAGAATATAACCCCCCCCCCCACACACACACACACAAAGAACAACGTCCAGCATGCTAGTTGTCATGAACAGCAGCTCAAGGCTGTAAATCAGCAAAGGGACCGTGGAAAGAAACAACACTGTCGGGTTTATGAACGTCATTTCATCTTCCACACTTCCTCTTGCTTCATTGTTCCCAGAAGTGACATTTCTTTTCTCTGGCTCGGTGCCACATGAAGCTCACAGACAACTTCATTGCAGACACATGCACGACAATTATATCTGATATACAGTAAATTATTTGACTTCTGAATGAATTGTATTTGTTAATGTGGTGTAGCAACTGGGGTGCAAAGTATTTTGTTTGAGTTTACAAATTAAAAAATACACCCGACAACCCCCGACCCACACACACACACACACACACACACAAAATTGCATTTATTTTTCTAAATATTGGAAAAAAAGAAATCTGATTGTATATGCTAAGAAACCTTGGATCATTAATGATGAAGGAACAAGATTGTGTTTGCTATAATGTCTTATTTTGCACAACAGAACAATTGATCGGTCAGCAAATACAATCCAAAATATCTCCTGGTCTGATCTAGCCAATCACCTCCGTGTAGATTACCAAAAAACTTTTTTTTCATTGGTTTAGCACTCAAGAACCTATCTTGTGGCACCTTAGTATCAAGGAACTCGGTTAAGTGAGCTGAGGAGCTTCCCGCAGACAAATTGTGTTCTTTTAGCCAGGAATTGTTAGCTTTTTGTGAGGGTGCCAATTACCCACACATTTTGACTATTTGGACCATTTGGTACGTTCACTGTGGCCCAACGAGGCCGCGCCGTTTGCCCAACAAGATGACAGTTGCAACACTGACACAATTGCTGAAACCATCCAGGGAATTTTTCTTCCCACATCGAACCCGATTGCAAGGTCAAGACTCCAGCACTGAAACGTGCAACTGAATGGTGGATATACGTGTGTGTGTGTGTGTGTGTGTGTGTGTGTGTGTGGGGGGGGTAAGCTGCAACAGGTTGAACTTGTGATTCCGCTTCCTGCAAATCATTTACAGAGATGATGGGAACAAGCCCGGACCCGTCTTCCATGGCATGTGGGAGCTGCGTGTGCGTGTCCAGTTGCGCCGTTCCTCCCTCCCTGCAAGCAGACTTCCTCTAACTGCAAGTTTGGTTTCTCAACACAATAATACACACATTACTTCCTTGAGCACATTCTGCAACACACTTTTCTTCTTGAGACACATTCCGCTTACGGCAAAACCATCTTTATCGGGCAACAGGAAACTTCTCATCAGGCTTCCCCTTCTCAAGAAATGCACGTGGGGGGAAAAAAACTGTTTCAGGGCATGACAAAGTGAAAAGAGAAGAGGGTGGCCCAGATAGGACAATCACCGCTTCACTGATATTTGCCCGGGCATTAGTGCACATAATTTTGCAGGAGAGGAGAAGTACTTGCAGAAACAACAGAAGGGCCTTTTAAAAGCGTGACACGCATGTATTTCATTCATGGTTAACAATGCAATCGGTGACAGTAGGCCGCCAAGTTGGACAAGGCAAGCAACCGACCAATTTGTACGCTCGCATTCTAGAATGCAAACGGAAAGCTGCACATTCTCCAGTGTTGACACTCTGTTCCGGGCGGGCACTGCAAACCTGTTTTCCCGAAAATGCGGTGCGCTGTGAAAATTCCATTGCCAGGTTCCGGAGTCGGAGTCTGTACTTGGGGCGCATGCTGTCACTCAATGAATGTTTGAATATTTGTTTTCTGTTTTCACTAAGGCGGCCCGGTGAACCAGTGGTTAGCGCGTCGACCTCGCAGTGCAGAGGTACCAGGTTCAATTCCAGCTCCGGCTTCCCTGTGTGGAGTTTGCATGTTCTCCTTGGACCTGCGTGGGTTTTCTCCGGGTACTCCGGTTTCCGCCCACATTCCAAAAACATGCATGGCAGGCTGATTGAACACGAGAAACTGTCCCTAGGTGTGAGTGTGAGCGTGGATGGTTGTTAGTCTCTGTGTGCCCTGCGATTGGCTGGCAACCGGTTCAGGGTGTCCCCCGCCGACTGCCCGAAGACAGCTGGGATAGGCTCCAGCAGCCCCGCGACCCTTGTGAGGATAAGCGGATTGGAAAATGGATGGATTGATATTTTCACGAAACCATCTCTGACATTAAAGCGTGATTAAAAAAAAAAAAGTATGCCATGGCGGGCATTGTAAGTGAATTCAAACACATGGCTTATCATTAGAAAAGTTGTACGTGGCAAGTGTCAGATACCGGAGGGGAAAAAAAAAGATTTCCCATCCTACTATGTTGCATATCCATGTTGTATGACATCAGGTCTAGTTGCGTGCAAATCATTTTTCTACAGCAGACTAAATTTCTCATCCGCTCAGTGATAGCAGTGGCAAAAATGTTTAGACATGACGAAGATCACGCAAGGCATCCACGGCAATCACGGCCTGTCACATTTGCCCATCCCGTCCCGCTCAAGACCATCGTATTTGGTCCGACGTGCCTGAAGCGGGGCTGCCATAAAGTTCAAAAGTCGTCCAGTCTGGAGTATTTTGCTGGATTTATAGTGTCAAGGTCACTACATATCTCCATGGCAATTAGCATTGTCGACTAGCATTGTCAATAGCCTGTTTGTCCTGCGGGATGTGATGCCTATGCATCAAGTTACGATGCTGATGCCTTTATTTGTACAATAAATAATTGGTTAAAAAAATAGCCAACTAGGAAGCACTTATTTTATTCACAGACATACTCCTGAGATGACCTCGCTAGTCTGCAAAAACAAGCGTGAGACGCGAAAGGGTCTACTTCACAGGTGTTAAAGTCAAGGCCCGGGGGCTCAGATCTGGCCCGCCACATCATTTTATGTGGCCCGCAAAAAGCAAATCAAGCAGGTCAACTTCCATGATGCTGGCTAAAATCCGTACCGTTTCAAATTGTCTCATGTCATAAATAATAATGTTGAGGTATTGCAAGCGTTTTCTTGTGATGTTATTACGGTAACTTCAACAATAGTTGAACAAACTACTTGCGTGACTTTTGATTTCAGAACTAGTTATCCATTCATTGTATATGTAAAACACAGTTATACGGTTTCACAGTCATAATGGCCCTCCGAGGGAAACCGTGACCACAATGCGGCCCGCGACAAAAATGAATTTGACACCCCTGGCCTATTCTAAGTTCGCATAGCTAAGTGAACAGTCATCGGCACGAAACGCTCTGCGCTTTCTCACAAAGGCGAGGCGGCAAGAGGTGAACAGGGCACCAAAATCCTTTCATCCAGGCAGGATGAGTGAAGGAGTCAGTCTTGTCGTGCGAGTTTATTGAGAATAACGAATGATCTGGGTTTTTGTTTGTTTGTTTGATGACGTTTCTGCAAAGTTAGCAGACTTTTTTGTTTGATACCAGCAAAAATTGTTTCACGATGATGCAATTTCAAATGATGTCTCATGTCAAAGGTATACATCAAGGTAATTTACTGACTGACTTGTTTTCGCCCGAATAAAGTGAAGGTGACAATGAAGTGATACAAGGAATGACACTGCAGGCAGAAAAATAAAAAAAGAATGTCACTCCTTCCTCATGAGGGACCCTACCTGCTTATGACGAGTTAATGACCCTTTCATTGCTTTTCTGGTCAACAATTCATTCCGCCCAAAGTGCTTGCTTACCAAAAAAAAAAGGAAAAAAGGAAAAAGAAAAAGGAAACCACATTCTTAATCACACTGCTGACTGGGAGGACCGAGGAATGGGGGAATGAAGAAACTCAGGCCTTTGTGTAGAAAGATGAAACAATGAGAGGCCTGATTTTCAATCCGAAGAAAAACTGTCAAGCTTTACTGTAACTTGAGAACAAATAGAACAATTCGTTTTCTTCTCGAGGGCGCCCAAAGTGCGGGAAGACTTCAAAGTCACTAGGCAACCATTTAGTTGGCATGTCAACTCAGACGAAGTGTGCAGTCTCTGTGATGTGACGCCAGTAGCTAATTGAGCCACTGGTCCGACTTCAACTGCAACTGGAAGGTAAGGTACTGTATGTTTGAGTGTTAGATGCAATATGTGCATGTAGAAGCCTTGCAGTAGAAGAAAAAAAAAAACCCTCAGAAATAGACCACCTCTTGCAGCCCACTCTAACAAACACACACACACGCACACACATATTGGACCACCAGAGCAGTGCTGCCACACTGCTATGTTGTACCTTTTACACACACACACACACACACACACACACACACACACACACACACACACACACACACACACGTGTTTCATTAAGACAGCGTTCAAAGAGCGAAGAACAGAGAAGCCTTATGACTCAGTCCCGTTCAGAGCTACACTCCAAAGAAAACTCTTAAATTTTGCTGCTGACGAATACAAACGGGAACCGCTAAAGTGTAAAAGAAGATGCAGCCCAGTCGAGCATGCGGTCTGTGTGGTCCTGGAGGGTCGTATCAAGGCTTTAAAAGCCGCCCTGAAAACGTTTTTGCCCCATTCCATGATTTTCAATTTCTCTGCAAACAAGATTTGTCAGAAAAGTTCCAGAACTGGCGTCACAGGAGACAAACGCTAATGACAAAATATGCACGGTTCCCTGCAATGGAATCATTTTGGAGTACAGCAACTGCAACTTCAGCTTTCTGCAGCCATTATTCATACACATATCCTCATTGCCAGGTTGTCGAACAACGAACAGAGTGGGTGCCGATGAGTCCCACAAGACCAGTCGTCACCAGTGTTGAGTCGTGGACCTTCTAGTGCGACCTGGAGACCGAACGGCAGAGCCTTCAGTGGAAGAGTCCGATCACATTCTTTGATTTGATGGTCACTGCCCACTGTGCCAGGTGATCATTTGCGAGGTAGGCGAGAGCTGTAGCAGGACAACGAATGGCTGCTTTACCATGGCACCGGCTAGCAATGCTCGGAGCAATTCTCGGCCAAGAAAAACTCTGCCATGTTGGAGCAACCTCCCTACTCATCAGCCCTATGTTAAGAAGTAATTGCCTCCCTCTTGTTGAGGCCTTGAATGAACTGTTATTAACTATTGTTTTTGCAGAATGAAATTTCACAGGCCTCACCCAGGCCTGAATTATTGCTGGACTTGTCGAATCAAGTAATCACTTAAAGAGTACCTTTCAGACAAAATGAAGTAGGTTCGAAAATCTCAAAAAGAAACATCAAGCCATGTAATTAAAGAAGAAATGAGAAACAAAG
>NW_017805742.1:153705-158915 GCF_001891065.2 Hippocampus comes
CTTTATTTGTACAATAAATAATTGGTTAAAAAAATAGCCAACTAGGAAGCACTTATTTTATTCACAGACATACTCCTGAGATGACCTCGCTAGTCTGCAAAAACAAGCGTGAGACGCGAAAGGGTCTACTTCACAGGTGTTAAAGTCAAGGCCCGGGGGCTCAGATCTGGCCCGCCACATCATTTTATGTGGCCCGCAAAAAGCAAATCAAGCAGGTCAACTTCCATGATGCTGGCTAAAATCCGTACCGTTTCAAATTGTCTCATGTCATAAATAATAATGTTGAGGTATTGCAAGCGTTTTCTTGTGATGTTATTACGGTAACTTCAACAATAGTTGAACAAACTACTTGCGTGACTTTTGATTTCAGAACTAGTTATCCATTCATTGTATATGTAAAACACAGTTATACGGTTTCACAGTCATAATGGCCCTCCGAGGGAAACCGTGACCACAATGCGGCCCGCGACAAAAATGAATTTGACACCCCTGGCCTATTCTAAGTTCGCATAGCTAAGTGAACAGTCATCGGCACGAAACGCTCTGCGCTTTCTCACAAAGGCGAGGCGGCAAGAGGTGAACAGGGCACCAAAATCCTTTCATCCAGGCAGGATGAGTGAAGGAGTCAGTCTTGTCGTGCGAGTTTATTGAGAATAACGAATGATCTGGGTTTTTGTTTGTTTGTTTGATGACGTTTCTGCAAAGTTAGCAGACTTTTTTGTTTGATACCAGCAAAAATTGTTTCACGATGATGCAATTTCAAATGATGTCTCATGTCAAAGGTATACATCAAGGTAATTTACTGACTGACTTGTTTTCGCCCGAATAAAGTGAAGGTGACAATGAAGTGATACAAGGAATGACACTGCAGGCAGAAAAATAAAAAAAGAATGTCACTCCTTCCTCATGAGGGACCCTACCTGCTTATGACGAGTTAATGACCCTTTCATTGCTTTTCTGGTCAACAATTCATTCCGCCCAAAGTGCTTGCTTACCAAAAAAAAAAGGAAAAAAAAAGAAAGAAAAAGGAAACCACATTCTTAATCACACTGCTGACTGGGAGGACCGAGGAATGGGGGAATGAAGAAACTCAGGCCTTTGTGTAGAAAGATGAAACAATGAGAGGCCTGATTTTCAATCCGAAGAAAAACTGTCAAGCTTTACTGTAACTTGAGAACAAATAGAACAATTCGTTTTCTTCTCGAGGGCGCCCAAAGTGCGGGAAGACTTCAAAGTCACTAGGCAACCATTTAGTTGGCATGTCAACTCAGGCGAAGTGTGCAGTCTCTGTGATGTGACGCCAGTAGCTAATTGAGCCACTGGTCCGACTTTAACTGCAACTGGAAAGTAAGGTACTGTATGTTTGAGTGTTAGATGCAATATGTGCATGTAGAAGCCTTGCAGTAGAAGAAAAAAAAAAAAACCCTCAGAAATAGACCACCTCTTGCAGCCCACTCTAACAAACACACACACACGCACACACATATTGGACCACCAGAGCAGTGCTGCCACACTGCTATGTTGTACCTTTTACACACACACACACACACACACACACACACACACACACACACACACACACACCCACACACACACACACACACACACACACACACACACACACACACACACACACACACACACGTGTTTCATTAAGACAGCGTTCAAAGAGCGAAGAACAGAGAAGCCTTATGACTCAGTCCCGTTCAGAGCTACACTCCAAAGAAAACTCTTAAATTTTGCTGCTGACGAATACAAACGGGAACCGCTAAAGTGTAAAAGAAGATGCAGCCCAGTCGAGCATGCGGTCTGTGTGGTCCTGGAGGGTCGTATCAAGGCTTTAAAAGCCGCCCTGAAAACGTTTTTGCCCCATTCCATGATTTTCAATTTCTCTGCAAACAAGATTTGTCAGAAAAGTTCCAGGACTGAATATGCACAAAATATGCACGTTTCCCTGCAATGTAATCACTTTGGAGTACAGCAACTGCAACTTCAGCTTTCTGCAGCCATTATTCATACACATATCCTCATTGCCAGGTTGTCGAACAACGAACAGAGTGGGTGCCGATGAGTCCCACAAGACCAGTCGTCACCAGTGTTGAGTCGTGGACCTTCTAGTGCGACCTGGAGACCGAACGGCAGAGCCTTCAGTGGAAGAGTCCGATCACATTCTTTGATTTGATGGTCACTGCCCACTGTGCCAGGTGATCATTTGCGAGGTAGGCGAGAGCTGTAGCAGGACAACGAATGGCTGCTTTACCATGGCACCGGCTAGCAATGCTCGGAGCAATTCTCGGCCAAGAAAAACTCTGCCATGTTGGAGCAACCTCCCTACTCATCAGCCCTATGTGAAGAAGTAATTGCCTCCCTCTTGTTGAGGCCTTGACTGAACTGTTGTTAAGTATTGTTTTTGCAGAATGAAATTTCACAGGCCTCACCCAGGCCTGAATTATTGCTGGACTTGTCGAATCAAGTAATCACTTAAAGAGTACCTTTCAGACAAAATGAAGTAGGTTCGAAAATCTCAAAAAGAAACATCAAGCCATGTAATTAAAGAAGAAATGAGAAACAAAGCCCTTTGGGAGTCCAGCAGACAATAGTCAGAGCCGGTATTCACAGGAACAGTCAAACTTTCCTAAGGGTGGTCGAGCAACCAAATGTACTTTATGAGAACACAGATGACTCACCCGAGAGGTCAGAAAAACCAAAAAACAAAAAAAAACAAAACAAAATCAGATCCAAAGACTTCACCGGTCTTGCTTGGGATTACTAGCCTTTGGGAGTCCAGCAGACAACAGTCAAAGGCGGTATTCACAGGAGCAGTCAAACTTTCCTAAGGGTGGTCGAGCAACCAAATGTACTTTACGAGAACAAAGATGACTCACCCGAGAGGTCAGAAAAACCAAATAAAAAAAAACAAAACAAAACAAAATCACATCCAAAGACTTCACCGGTCTTGCTTGGGATTACTATTCATGACTCAACCATGAAAATGACACTGATAATGATAACACACACTAATAATAATAAGAAGAAGAATAATAAAAATAATACAAGACAAAAGTTACACTTGTGGTACAGTTTTTGTAAAAAAACAAAAGAACAAACAGAATTTGCTCGAAAAAGAACATCATGTCAACAGTCAAAACTTTGTGGTGGAAGTGAATTGCTCCGGGGCTGCTTTCCTACCTCAAGACCTGGACAACTTGCTCTGAGTAGTGGAACGATTCATTCTGGTGACCATCTTACCATCAGTTTGTGACCTCAAGCGCTTTTGGATTCTAAGATATTAGATATTATAAGTGAATGTAAAGAAATAAAGCATATGTACTGTAGTAGCAGCCATTAAGGGCCCCAGTTTGTTTGTCCTGTTTAATAAACGGCTAAAAGTGTCTTGACAATTGTGGCTCTCTCGGTAAATCAGGGCGCTTGTAAGTCCAGGTAAGTGTGACTGTTGACAAAACTGGTCAACAAAGCCTCACTACATGTCCTCACTCTCGTTTCCCCTTTATGACATCCGATAGCAGTTTGCATCCGCGTGAAAGTGTGGCAGCAAGCGATCAATTAACTGCACTGTAATTCAGGCTTTACGAGACAGTAACAGTCCCCAGAGTTTGTATTGTGAGCGCGTCAAAGCGGGATCGTGCTAAATGTTTCTATGCCACTCCAAATTCGTGTCGGTGTGGTAAACACGTGTCGTTAAGGGGCAGGGCCCGGTGTGGTGGCATGCGTCTGAATGTCTGGGCAATTGGCCACACGCAAGGCCATCACAGCACCCTAATTGCCCCATTTTCTTTTTCACGTCACTCAAGCGGCGGCTTTTAATACTGTACATTCATGACTGAATGTAAGTGACGACCAGTGTGAGTAACAAATGCCAAAATGGAGTGTAGACTGGCGTCTGCTTTTTTGAACAAAAGGAGAGTTCAAAGACCTGGACTCCAGCCACAAAGTAGTCGAGTGGCTGCTGCTTCTGTCACAGGCCGGCGCGCATATAAACACACACATCCTCCCTCTCATGTGGACCCCTCCCAGCGCAAACTGCGCAAGCAGGACTTTCCCAGTCTGAGGGCCAAGCTAACAGTAGCCTTCTCATGCTCCCTGTCGCCAGTCAGCACTTTTCCAGCTGAGTGAGAAACCGTCGCCAGCTACACCTTCCCCATGACCCCGACACTTCACATCAATTCTGGGCAGTCTTATCCCCCCCGCCGTTGTATAAACACCGACGTGCTCTTACTTGGTTACCCTGTTTATAAAACGCAGTAATACTCAGTCATCAGTCCTGTTGTTTACGAGCCAGAGGGGTTGGTGAGACTTTCTGTGAGAGGGGTGAGGCAGCGACTAAATTGTGTGGCCAAGCACTTGTTCATGCTGTGAGAACCACCAGTGACATCATTACTTTCCCACCAAGAAAAAAAAAAAAAAAGAATGCAGTTTCTGTTTATGGCTGCTTTCTCTGACATTAACGTGCAATTGTCTTGACCTGAGACTTGGAGAAGTCACATCATGAATAAACTATATTTTGGTGACACTGTTGCAAAACATTGGCCCTATCAAACACGTATTGTGTCATATATTTAAAGCCTGTAGGGTACGTTTTTATTTCTTTATATTCATGACAAGTTCATGCACAGATCTGCAAATGAACTCATTGAAATTGACATGCAGGGCCACTAGTTACCAAAGTAACTTTGTGAGGAAGCAACTGGAGCTGCAGCTATTGAAATGATTTTCAGAATCAATTACTGCACTGATGATTCCATTGATTATTTGAATAAAAATTGGGTATTGGAGCATGAAACAACAAAATATGCGCATGAGGTGGAAGTATTTACAAAACGGCAGGCAAAAACCCCTTCTGAGAGAAAACATGAACTAAAGAGGGCAAAAAAAAAAACGAGAACGCGGTTAAAAGTTAAATGACCATCATTTTTATTCTTTATTTTTTGTTTTTTTTTACATTATTCACAACTCTCATTTACTGTGCAATAATCTAATGGTAACATGTACAGTATTTGTTACATATTTTGATGCATTTTTATGCGTTAGAAAAAATTTATGTCTGAATTTTTTTTTTTTTGGAACGGATTAGGGGATTTACATGGAAAACGCGTCTCGATTTATGACATTTTCTAGTTATAACATTTCTTCCAGAACCAATTAACTTCGTAAGTAGAGGTACCACTGTACTCTCAATATTGTGACAGTTC
>NW_017805742.1:160037-163280 GCF_001891065.2 Hippocampus comes
GTTCTGCTGCTTCTGTCACAGGCCGGCGCGCATATAAACACACACATCCTCCCTCTCATGTGGACCCCTCCCAGCGCAAACTGCGCAAGCAGGACTTTCCCAGTCTGAGGGCCAAGCTAACAGTAGCCTTCTCATGCTCCCTGTCGCCAGTCAGCACTTTTCCAGCTGAGTGAGAAACCGTCGCCAGCTACACCTTCCCCATGACCCCGACACTTCACATCAATTCTGGGCAGTCTTATCCCCCCCGCCGTTGTATAAACACCGACGTGCTCTTACTTGGTTACCCTGTTTATAAAACGCAGTAATACTCAGTCATCAGTCCTGTTGTTTACGAGCCAGAGGGGTTGGTGAGACTTTCTGTGAGAGGGGTGAGGCAGCGACTAAATTGTGTGGCCAAGCACTTGTTCATGCTGTGAGAACCACCAGTGACATCATTACTTTCCCACCAAGAAAAAAAAAAAAAAAGAATGCAGTTTCTGTTTATGGCTGCTTTCTCTGACATTAACGTGCAATTGTCTTGACCTGAGACTTGGAGAAGTCACATCATGAATAAACTATATTTTGGTGACACTGTTGCAAAACATTGGCCCTATCAAACACGTATTGTGTCATATATTTAAAGCCTGTAGGGTACGTTTTTATTTCTTTATATTCATGACAAGTTCATGCACAGATCTGCAAATGAACTCATTGAAATTGACATGCAGGGCCACTAGTTACCAAAGTAACTTTGTGAGGAAGCAACTGGAGCTGCAGCTATTGAAATGATTTTCAGAATCAATTACTGCACTGATGATTCCATTGATTATTTGAATAAAAATTGGGTATTGGAGCATGAAACAACAAAATATGCGCATGAGGTGGAAGTATTTACAAAACGGCAGGCAAAAACCCCTTCTGAGAGAAAACATGAACTAAAGAGGGCAAAAAAAAAAACGAGAACGCGGTTAAAAGTTAAATGACCATCATTTTTATTCTTTATTTTTTGTTTTTTTTTACATTATTCACAACTCTCATTTACTGTGCAATAATCTAATGGTAACATGTACAGTATTTGTTACATATTTTGATGCATTTTTATGCGTTAGAAAAAATTTATGTCTGAATTTTTTTTTTTTTGGAACGGATTAGGGGATTTACATGGAAAACGCGTCTCGATTTATGACATTTTCTAGTTATAACATTTCTTCCAGAACCAATTAACTTCGTAAGTAGAGGTGCCACTGTACTCTCAATATTGTGACAGTTCAATATACTAACTTACTTATTTTGTCGGTTTTCAAGTTCTATTTCCATTACTTCCAGTGGAAAAAAAAACATGCTTTTGAAGCCGAACAAATGTTATGTTGTTGACCGGTATCCCAAGGGAACGGATTATGTTTAACCTCAGTGGTTCCACTGTAGAGACAAAATCTAATCAGTTGCACACGAAGTGAGAGGTCAGCTGAAGGAAGAGGGGGGAAAAATAGCTGGCGACGTGGTGTTGGGTGCAAGGGCTCTGACGAGAGCCAGAGCGGCAGCACCACCCTGCAACGGCAGGTATGGTTCCAGAGATAAGTGGAGCTGACACGACCCCACCCACGCTGCACATGTCGAACAAAAGGAAATTCTGGGAAAGGCACATGTTCTCTTATGCCAGCCAGCCTGCAAGAATGCAGCTGGGTGATCAGCTGAGAGGCCTCTCCATTATTCCTTGAAAGACGATTTCTTCGAAAAGGGTGGGTGCGCAAAGGTTAATGGGAACTTGGTTAAACATGCGCTAGTGCAAGAAAACACAACTCTGTCCGTCCCGCATTCCTGTGAAAAAAATTCCAGTTCAACTTGAAAGGCCGTACTTTCGCCTCTTTGAACCGAGCGCAACAGATTAGGCTCGCGGCTCCAAAAGGACAAATGAAGAAAAAAAAAAAATGTGTCGTTGAATGTGAGTGTCATGTGCAAACTGTCTAGACAGAAGACTAGACAGGACTCGCTTCCAAACCCTCGATTCATGCGCAATTGCTTGTGGCTCACTTCAACTGTGCCATGACTGCTGTCTAGTGCATTACTCCCCGGCTACTTGTGGAGGGCAAGTGAACCAGCCCTGCTGCAAATTTGTATCATTTCCTAAATAGTGGCGTTTTGAGATACGAATGACCAGTCTTAGAAGTTTTCTGACATTGCTCAGCTGATTTTATGCTTTGACTCGCAGGCATAAATGTGAGAACCGAATGCTCTGTGGTGGCAGGGGACGACTCAGATCACTTCACAACAAGCAGCAGTTGGGCAGATGGCAGTGACTTCAAAAACGAGACTTCAAGCTATTGCCACTCCCAGTTGAAGTTTGCAGTCAAACTTAACATAAAACAAAGAGAATTATGTGTTGTGAATTTAAAACAACCACATAGCTCTGCCTCAGTAAAGTCAGTTGGCTTATTGCTCACAGACAATGCAAAATGCCTCAGATTGGCTATCGAATACATCGATGTTGCTGTGTTAAAACTAAGTGACAGATATCTGAACACAAACGGTGCACAAACACATGTAGACATTCAAAAATTCACAGCCATATATTCTTTATCATGAGCAAAAGAAAAAAAAAGTCAATGAAAGTAGTCGTAGTCGTGAAACTCTTCTTCGTTTGTGTCTGCGTGACTGTATTGGTGGCCGTCGTGATATACATATTTTTAAAAATCATCATAGTTGCCGCTTTTTGAAACTGCCCGACTAAATTATTTCTAGAGAATAAAATACAGTTAGCTGTCACGCACAAAGTGAATTTTGTTGCTTATATATTTAAAAAAATGTGCAAAGGAAAAAAAAAAATTTTTTTTAAATAAAGGATTAATTATACATTGCATCCTCGAATGCTGAGATATTCAGCGCAAATAGGTGAATCTGCGAAGAATGAACCATGAATATGCAGGGTAGCGCAGATCAGATGGTGGATTAAAACAGCTTTCACCTTGATTGAACTAATTTTAAAAAACGTTCAATCAAGTATACTTTTCCGGCTCCAAAAACAAAGCGGTGTGTCATGTTTGATAAGGTAAGCACATCAGTGAGATAGCCAACCAAGGGAGCTAATCAGTGTCCTCAAACATGCTGATGTTTGGAACAGGATTATGAACAAGACTGACTGCACATGCAGTCGGAACAAGACTGACACGGAGCAGCATGTGTGTCAGGGACTGCCTGACATCATGACAGATAAGTGTGATAACACGGGGGTGGGGGGGGGGGGCCACGGGAAACTTCCTGGCTTAC
>NW_017805742.1:163401-243373 GCF_001891065.2 Hippocampus comes
CGAACAAGACTGACTGCACATGCAGTCGGAACAAGACTGACACGGAGCAGCATGTGTGTCAGGGACTGCCTGACATCATGACAGATAAGTGTGATAACACGGGGGTGGGGGGGGGGGCACGGGAAACTTCCTGGCTTACAAGGGTTAAACGGGGGCCAAAATTCACACATGGTCAAATCTGGACATGCTAGAATTAAAAGTCCACAGTCACTACAAAACACAAAACTAACGCTGCTAACCCATGATTGTTACATTTTGCACAGAGGCACCGGTGTATTGGGACTGGACGCTTAATGTGCAGAACAAGCGCGTTCTGTTTACAATGTTGTGAAAGTACCCAGAATGCAACATGTTGCTTAGCGTGTAGCGCAGGGATGCCCAAACAGTCGCTCGCGATCGACCGGTAGCCCTCGGACTGGCCCCAAGTCGATTGCAGGGTGTGTAGGGGGAATTGAGGGTTTGGTTGGCTTAAAAAGTAGATATTCTGTCAAAAAAGGTTGTCGCGTATTCAAAATGGATTCTGGTTGAACTTCAAGGTCGCCACCGTAACGCACACCGGCTCCAGACAGGACGATTGTGGAACAATATTGCCCTGCAAATCAATTCCATTCGTCAAACTGATTATTTGGCATCGGCAGAAATCTGTGAACTAGTTCTGCACAATATCATTCTATTTGTTTCTATTACAGTGCAAAATAAATAAATAACTAAATAAATATCCGCTTGTGCAAATGCATTCATGTAGATGAGAAATACTTGTGCACGTAGCCTTATTCTAGCAGCCCTTACACAAGCAGTGATCCGGGTATTAAAATGTAGCTCCTGAACTGCTGAGTGGGACATTACAAAGCTAGCTAGCAGAGGGTCACAGGCATGCTGTTGGGCTATTGTTGAATTTGCACATGATCAGTTGTGTAAGTGCTGCACGGTTTAAGTGGGAATGCGGTGGAGGAGAGTGAAGCGAAGGCGGATCCACGCAACATGTTCAGTTGCGGGCCAGTTGACGAACAAGAAAGCATAGGTAGGACTTTGATTTAGTTGGGTGTTCTTTCAATCATGGCGCAAAATGGAGCCCAAGCGCTGGCTAATAGGCGGGTAGTCATCAAGGGAGTACATGTTCAAGTGATGCATCTCAACTGTTCGAAGATCTTTGTATGTTGGGGAGAAGCCAAGTTTAGCCTGGGTTGATAGCGGAAGATTAGTCTTTTGTTCTGCTGGGCAACGACGCCATTTTTAATGGATTTGAAATTATTTTCAAATGTTGGGGAAACAAAGCATGCGGTACCGTAATCGTAAAGCTGTTTGTAGGGGATAGCGGCTGGGGTCGTGTTTCCATTCCTTGCATGGGAGGGGCCCCCCTACTGTTGTCCGCCATGTCTTTGTTGATGCTCCGTAAGTATTTCGGCACCCCTCTATATGCACAGGATGCCAAGAGTCTGACACAGGCAGCAGGGAGGGCTTTGAGCGCCTCAATGATATCATTAGCACTTGACTATTTTTGGCGCCGGCACAAACAGGTCGCCTATGTTGTTACTAGCCACCGCGCAGGCAGATTCGGCCTAAAAACGTCAGCAACTAGTCGCCCATGTGGGTGCCAGCTGGGTATCATCCAAATGATCAAGGTCCCTGCAGTTTCCAGTGAGGTGCCTAGGAGCCTCCGGTTCCCCAGTAATAGGCCATTATCAAGCCCAGAGCTGCCCAAAACAAACACAGGCATGTGACAGATAATACCGTTCAGACGTCACTGCAGACGCACGGTGTCATGCAAAAGACAAAAGCAACCAAGGCGGAGAAGGTGCCATGATGAAATTCTATGCTTTGTTCTCAGAAAACAAATACTGCATACGCTAGCTCTATTGCAGTACTTCAGTTTTTTTATTTTTTATTTTATGGCTTTTTATAGCATACATGCAAGTGTGAATTTAAGGTTGCTTTAGTGTGTGGCGCCATGTTTTGCCACAGCAGGCCTGGTTGTAATGAGTTCCACTGGGAGAGAGGAGTTAAAAAAAAAAAAAGCTCTCTTGGTCTGGAACCTCGAGATAAACTGGGGTTCACTGTTGTGTTGTTATTTAAAAATAAATAAGAGTGACGTCTGCTGCAAAGGACTTGAATAGTGAGGCAGAGAGGCGCTGTAAAAAGGGCTGCGACTCGGGAGAGATAAGACTTCATGTCAGTGTGTGCACGCGTGTGCGTAGATGTGTAAGGGCCAGAACGTTCTGCAAGTTGTGCAGCTGCGTGTATGTTGCATTTGGACCCGAGCCAAGAATCAGCGCAACAGGAACGCCATAAAACTTAAAGCTATTGTGTGTGCTGCTATATGCCTTTTTTGCTTGCCCCCCCCCCCCCTTTGCCTCTGAAAGCTACTATTCATGACAAGGACAGAGGGACACTACACAATGGATCTCAATTCTGCCCTGCCGAATGTGGAACAATAAACAAACGAATTCAGTCTTTCCAGTCTCCGCCCACCCGAGCGGTTGCATGTACAACATGCTCTTTGCCAGCCAAGGTGGAGCTGACGAGGCCAAAGGTCGACCGTGTTGCTCGTAGGCCATCAAACTGTCTCACGTCCCAGCTGGATATGAGGTAGGGAGGGCCGAACAACAATTGCGTACATGGATGGAATAATTGATAACGGCCTGGGACGTCACGCAGCTCATTAGAGAACTGAGTAAAGGTGATTAAAGGCCGCCTGTTTTTCAAGAAAGGGGAAAACATGATTAGTCACATAGGGTGACATAACTGCTGGTGAAGTGTCTGTGCATCGATGTGAAAATTATTGCATTTATGTCCTTGAAAAGTGACTGGGTTCAAGTCCCAAACGTGCGTCGGTGTATCTTACGGGCACTGCCTGATTGTATAGCAAAGCGTGTTTTAAATAGTTCATCATGGTGATTTAGCAGTTCATGTTTCATCTTGGTGACAAAGAGGCAGATTGAAATGTAGAACTTGGTAGGGGTTGAACAAATGAATCGACTAGTCGACCAGTCGACTTTACAACTCGGCGTCGGCGTTTAAAAGCTTCAAGTGGATTAACTGCTAATCTCGTGTTTTGGGGCATCTCGTTTTAATCGGCCTATTTCTCTGTTTGGTCGTCTGCGATAGCACTGCTGTGATTGATTCAGGTTTTTTTTTTGCCATGGTCTCGTTTCAGTATTATCATCGAGGTACTGTGCGCATGTAGTGGATACAAGCTAGAATGTTGGTATCGTGACAAGGCTATTTGTGCATGTCTAACGGCTTTATTTGTGTACCTGCTGATATCAGCTACCCATGAAATGCAAATAGAGCGTGTCAAAGCAATGCGACGAAGAGAAAGGATTGTTGTTGTATTATCTTAGATCTCAAGTTACAAAAGACACCGCTTTGTGTTTTTGCCTCATTACACCATGGGACATTTGAAAAAGTGCTCAGACTGTCTGTGGGAAATTTATTTGCCTACAAAGTGCCAGCCTTTGCCCTCTCAGATCAGAGGTCAACAGGTCAACTGGGTCAGTGTGGATTCCCCTCCCCGAATTGGGGTTCTTTCTAATTTTTGTGTACTTAGATAGGGGTGCGAAAACAAGGTTGCAAAAGTACAGGGATCACAGTACAGATGACAACAGATACTTGAAACCTTGCACCCCTGAAGCAGATCGGGGGGGGGGGGGGCTTTCTGAGTCATAAACTCTGTCCAAGACACAGTGGGTCCATCTTGGACAATAGTGCACACTTCCAGAGTGCATCTTGCATCTTTCAAACAACAGTCTGTCTTGCCTTCCATCGTGAAGTTCTCACTCACAACGTTGGAGAATAATATGCGCACTGAAAAACGGTTACGTTGCGCCGTCAAAATAAATAAATAAATAAGTAAGTAAGTAAGTAAATAAATAAATAGCAGCTTGGAAAAAAGAAAATCAGGGACACAGGCAAAACTGTCAGTGAGTCTTTATCTCGGTGTAAAGTCCAAATTATCTTTAGGCAGGAAGGGACATTTCCGAAGCAGGACAAGAATGACATGCACATGCTTTGAAGACAGTAGGCCGCGCGTGACCACTGCCTGATGTGTAATCTGACAAGATACCCGGAGATGCATGCAGGTTGGTGGAGTAAAGCTTGACTAACAAGGGGCACATTCCATCCACTGATTCACACCAAAAGGGGGGATGAATTTTCTTCACCCAGATTTGACGGCACTCTAAAAATCAGTTACAAACTAAAAAAACGGACTTTTTTTTTTTGCATCCAAAAATATATATTTGGTTTCTCTGCATTCCATGTGACAGTCTGTCACAAATTGTGAACATTTGCGAGTAACTGACATCACTACAAAATGGTAGTAAATAACAATGTTAATACAGTTTTGGCCTGTGAATCACCCCGACAGAAAAAAAAAATCCACAAATAGTTGCTGACATCCAAAATCTGAATCCTGTAAATCAAGATGTCAAACTTCATGATACTTCCTTGACACCAATTACTACTTTCCTATTAGCCCGAGCTTTGTGCAATCATCTGGGAAATTCAGCATATGGCACACAAAACACAAAGGCTCCACAGAAACCAAAACACGTGAATTTGGGAATACAGAAAGACAAATTGACAGGAATGCGGCCTCGAGGAAGCATGAGACCGATGTAATGTGAGCCAACCTTTCGCGCTGGTTTCAACTCAGCACATCAAGAGAGCGAGAGAGAGAGAGAGCGGGGTCGCACGGGCGCTCACCCAAATAATGCTATCAATCAGGAGTGGGTGCATTAATGGCCTCTCCTCCCTCGTCATTTAACACTTTCAAAGACATGTCGGGCGCAGCAAAGGCGCCCTGTGGGTCACACCGAGGCCACTTCCTTTGCCGGCCACCCCCTCCATCCCTTGAAAAAGTGACATCGCGGCCACCTCCTCCTCCTCTTCTTCTCTTCACTTCCTTTCTCCTCATGCACTCACCGTTTCTCAGCCCAAATGGGTCAGCGCCGAGGTCACAAGGTCCACCTGCGGCACTCATGCATACACGTTTTTTTTTTTTTTTTTTATGCTGGCACACTTAATACACATTGCACACGCGGCGTTATCATTGCAGTACATGCCCTCGTCAAAGCAGCAATGCGAGGGAGCGATTACATGCGATGCAAATGCAACAGCAGTCACGATAACGCTCCCTTAAAGGGGGATCCTTAAAGCTGCACACACACACACAAATCATATTTACAAAAGCGGCTTTATAAGTCAACGCATGAAGGTCACGTTGCAAGGAGGGAGCTATCGGCGCGAAGGTTTACACAAAGAAATATGTTTCTATGCATTCAGCCATCTTGAAATTTGTGTCGCAAAACCTACAGCTGATTGCTCCTTTGCAAAAACAAAAAAAAAAATTAAGTGCGCACAATCAGATTAGTGTAAGAGGCCCAAGGAGAGGGAACTTTTTTTTTCTTCAAGTTCAAGAGGTAACCTACACAAGGAGTCACTGTTGTCGAAATATTTCTCTTTAACGTATAGGAAGGAGCTTGTTTCACAGTGCACCACACATGAATAAATCAATGACTTTAATAAATGCAAGCGGAACAAAGCTCCGGAGTTCTTTCAAGAAGGATGAGTATAAAAGAGACACCTGATTACGAGGACATTGAGGCGGCGCACAAGAAAACAAGCTGTCACTGTGCACGGCTTGGGCACCTGCTCAGACAAAGACGCAGTGTGCCATGGAACAAAACGTTTGGGAGCCCACAGATGCACCACCAGCCATCTACTACAGATGCCCGTAAGTGTCAAGACAGGGCCGCAGTCTAAAAGCACGCACGCGCACACAAACTTACTTCCTCAAAGACACATTAAAGTTCTAAACAAATGAGCATTTCATCAAAATGACAATCTTCCCTCTCGGGGAAGGAACTGCTGCGTGTAACCAAGACTTTTGTGAAAGTCGGGCAGGGAGAGGGGGGTTAGGGTTCCCTCCCAACCTGTCTGACAGGAAACTGGGTTACACAAGCCGGACTCTGCAAGTTGGACAGGATATGACCAAATTTGGGCAAGTACAATGGAACACGTGTAATACTACTACTAATCAGAGGAAACAACGTAAAGTTCCAAGAGGTGCGTCTTCCTGTGAGTGGGAGTGCTTCAAACACTGCCACCATCCGCAAAAAAAAAAAAAAAAAAGTGACGGCTGTTACATATTTAAACCCTCGGCTGGAATGCGAATGAAGCAGGAAATTATGCAGCCAAGTCAATCTGGAGCAGAGGTGGCGGTGCAATCTTGCTAGTTTCTATTTCTTCCACCTCGTGACATGGATTTGGATTTACACGATGTTTGTGGTGGGCCGGTGTCAAATTTCTAGAAATAATTTACCGTTGACCTATAAGAGCCCGTACTTAGGTTTTTCAAATTGTCAAGATTTGAGGTACGAGTGAGCTTCAGATATGCTACTGCTTGATCGAAGTAAATTAAAAAAAAAAAAAAGCAGAGCAACAGTTGAGGAAGACTTTCAGCCTTTTTTTTTTTTTTTTGCACAGCACAACATTCATCTCAAACATGAGAAACTGTTAATAGGCTTGTCTCATCCAACGGTAATTACACTGAAGACTAGTTCATGTGTTTCTTTCTGTACAGTATTGGTAAACAGATTAGGAGAGGGGATTGAACGCATTGGAATGTTTTAGTCATCGTTGTGCGATCACAGCTGTAGTTTGCTTTGCAATGTGAGATTTCTTTTTTTTTTGTGTGCGTGTGTTCAAGTTGCATGACAAGTTGTCACGCTAAAAAGTGTTATTAGTCAAACATACTACGTTCAAGAAAAGATTGCTTTAAAATAATATTTGATTAAAATCAAACATTTTCATTCCAATTGCAAGACTGAATGGAATCATGATTCATTATTGGCTGAACTCACCTTGTACAGTATTCATTAGCGCTATGCTGCATGTGCCGGTTACTCCAGCGTCTTAAGTTATGAATAACTGATAAGTGAATCATGTATCAGGTGCACAACATCTCCTCTGCAGGAAAGTCCTGTTTTTAACTCTCACACAATCGCTGCCGACAAGAGAATGAAAGTATAATGGGCACTCTCGGTGCAAGCTTACAATAAGGTGGGCCCACCTGTCAATGCCAGAGACAGATGGTCTAATTGTGAGTGTCTGAGAAAAAAAAGGGTGTGCACCGGAAAGGAAAGACAGTTGGGGTAACTGGAACGTTGATTGGATCTGGAGAAAAAGCTGTCCGCGAGCACCATCAGGTGGCGGAAAGAGGTCACTGCGGATTGAGACGACATGAATGGACGCGTCCGTTTTCTGTACAGCTTATTTCTCTTCACATATTTAATTTGAAATCGCGCATTCGGAGCTTAATTACCGCCAAAAATGTGTAAATAATACATATAGTTTTGATTCACACTTCTGAAATGTAAAACAAAAAAAATTGTTCAAGCTCAGATTGCTTTTAATTATATGTTATTATTCATAACTAATGATAATCAGCTTTGTGAAGACACTGATCATGTTAATGATTTCTCACAATAATTATCAAAGAAGATTTGGCAAGGGGGGATATAAATATGAACCACTATGAATCTCTGCAAGTGTTTGCATTTTCAAAAGATGACTTCTATAATATTCCTAGGAAATCGCAATGTCCAATCAATGCTGAGCCTTTTTTTTTGTTTCCCCAGAAGATGCCCACGGGCTACTCATGCCCATGAGGCACAGTTGGTGACTTCTGATTTAAGAAGTGGAAGCTCCCCCTGCTGGCTGTAGAAGCGATGTGCAATTAACAAGACTTAACAGGAAAAAAAAGGTGGTCCAGCACTGGAAATCAGTAAAAATGTTGAGGAACATTCACATAATGCAAACAAAATGGAATATGAAGGGTTGAAAAATAAAAATGAATGGATATTCTATAGCAGGGGTGTCCAAGTCCGGACCTTGAGAGCCCCTTAACCAGCCCGTTTTATATGTCTCCCTCTTCCAACAGACCTGATTCAAATGATCAGGTTCGTTATCAGGTTTCTCAGAACTCGCTGATGAGCTGATCACTGGAATCAGGTGTGTTGGGGGAGGGAGATAGGCTGGAGAGGGGCGCTTGAGAAGCGGACTTGGGCATTCCAGTTTTCCATATCATGACTAGAACTGTGAGTCCCAATCCTAAAAATACAGGACAAGGAGCAGAAAACATAAAATAACTTTCAAATTACAGAAAATGTTTAATCACTTAATTGGTGCATAAATGGAAGCGGCACACAAAATGCACTTCCACTACTACTCTCAAAATTCACCTGTTGCCATCCATAAAACGGAATAAACCATCCATGGCACTCACACATTGAATAAGTACATTTCTGACTACATTGAGACGTCATCATTTGTATTCAGTACACACGTGACCCAATTTTGGATGTAAAATATTTGCCTTGGCTAAAATAAAAGGTTGGGAGACACTGAGCTGGTTAATGTCATCTTCGGTCTCCTTGACGGAAAACAGTCATGTGATTAGCAGAGAGGCGTGGCTGCACAAGGCTGTCTGACCATGACAGCGAGGCCATAAATAGCCCTTCGTTTCTCACTACTGTAGCGGACTCAAAATTATCGTCCATCCGTCCATTTTCTGTACCGCTTGTCCTCATTAGCGTCGCGAGTGAGCTATCCCAGCTGACTTTCCAGCCTTCAATGAACCTAACATGCATGATTTTGGGAAGGTGGAAGGAAACCAGAGTACCCTGTGCAAAACGCCACTCAAGAAGGCCGGAATCCAGATTCGAATCCCAAACGTCATGGACTGTGATGAAGCCATGCCAACCACAAGTCCACCCGTCCTCCCGCTATAAATAACCTTTAAAGTGTTTTGCTTTTCTTCTAAATCATTTACCCATTAGTGTCCTATCAGTCCGGAAAAACACAAGCATGCGCACGCTTGCTGGACCCTGTTTGAATATTGGCATCAATCAGTTTTAAAAATGATTAATGGGATCTGTCAAACACAGATAAGGGACCGTCAAATGCTTGGCTAACATTTGGAAAATAGATGTGAATAAAATATTCTAACTAAAGGGGTAGGGTTTTTTTTAATTGTTTTTTTTAAGCTACCACCACGCCTAAGGAAAAACAACATATTTTACAGGGGAAAACACTTGGGCAGAAAGATGTTAACAAGATGTTAGCTTAGGGTGCAGTGTACACTGACACAAAAATATCTAATGTTAATAACACGAACACAGACAAACAAATCCCAACCCCTCACCTTTTCCCCCTACACTCCTCACGATTGACTTGGGACCAGTCCGCGGGCTACCAGTCGATGGTCTAAAGGATGTTCATGTCATTTCTTGCTCTCCAATGGGAGAGTCATGCTTATTCACCAAGGAGACCCGTCTCATGAGCGCTGTGTGTACATCCACGGTCAATTATCAAGGAAACATAATGTTCTTCATGCCCACAAATAACATCGACTGAGCCGACACCGGTCTGGATAGTCCAGAATGAATAAGAGTAGCAGCACAACTTTGACAAGATGGACTTGCCATGTTTGGAGACAAAGGAAGATATTGTGCAAAGCCAACTTGGAAACAGCAGCCAGATCATGAGGCAACACCGCAAACCTATTTCAGCATTTCAGAAAGCACCACAGGCAAAGAGAACATCGACAAAGTTGAGCGATTAATGGAATACTAATCACTGGGTGTGCGGTAAATAATGTTCCAGTGATGATAAAATATAAGCGGTTCATTTTTATCCTGGGACCATTTAGCGTCTAAATACAGAAAGAATTAGATTGACTATGCCCAAGATTAGATAACATATCTCTGGTGTTTGGCCGAAACCTCCTAAATTACAAATTGGTCAATTTCTTCTACTACTTTTTAAAATCTATACTATTGGTCAGTCTATACGTGCAGGGGTTGCTTTTTTTTTTGGTTTTGTTACAAATTATTGGTTGAACTTGGTTGAATTCATACAAATTTAATGGTTGAACTACGTGTTGGGAGTCTCCTGGAACGGGCTATTTTGGAGGCATGCAACGTCTGCGATGTAGCGATTTACAGAGGTGGTAATGTCCCCTAAATCTCAAGACTTAACCCCATTTTAAATAAGTTCCAAGTTACTGTGGCAGAAAAAAAAACCCCAAGACACTGATTTCAAGACAAGCCCGTGCCATCTTATCAGATGACCCACCATGTGTTAGGTCACCCGTGTCAAACCCAAGGCCCGCGGGCCAGCTCAGGCCCGGTGCATCGTTTTATGTGGCCTTCGGAAAGAAAATCATGTATGTCAACTGGCATGATCCTTGCTAAAATCTGTACCAAAATGTCAAATTGTCATGTGTATTAAGTAACGATGAGATTTTTGCAATTATTTAGTTCCCCTGTTTACAGTTCCTTGAACAATAATTGACAAACTATTGTAGTCCACTTGGCTGATTTCAAAACTAACAATCCATTCATTTGCCGTGTACAAGTAATCATGCAATGAGACGATTAAACATTTTTGTGGTTTCACTGCGTCATAACGGCCCTCCGAGGGAAGACTCCAAAGTGGCCCGTGACAAAAATGGGTTTGACACCCCTGCGCTAGGTGTCGTTTTTCACACTCCGAGGACACACCCATCACCCTTTACACTCATAAATTCTTGATGTGCGTACTAGTGTCCCACTAGACACAAGAAATGTGCAATCACTACTGATTTAAGTGACATGCTAAACAAAAAGCATGTGTGTATTGTGTATTTCAAACAACTACATCACTAGCTTAATGCCGATAAACAATGCAAAACTCCTTTGACAGGCTAACCAATAGCATCGATGTTGTGGTGTTTCCAACCTTTAAGCAACGGATATCTGAACACAAATGATACAGCTAATATGTAGACAGTTAATATAACAATACCTTTGTGCATGTATTATTTATCCTCTGACGAAGATTATTTGGGCATTACTAAGCAGTTGTGACCTTCATGTCTATCTGTCTGATTTTACTGCCCGCCGGTGGCCGAGGCACACACGCCAGATGGTGCCACAACAAATGAATCATCAATGACTCAAAGTACAATATTGTAGTGTGCCATTTTATTTTATTTTTGTAATCAAATTCGGCCTCGGTGCACTCAGTTTTCCCACCGCTGTTCTAAAATGAACTGTCAATCTCCTCACACAAAAAGACATGCGGCATCATTGACGTGTTGCATCACTGTTTCTTTCACAGTTGACGAGACGACGTCGACCTGATACTCGGACTCCCAGGAGTCACGGTGCGAAATGAAAGCCGCCACGGCTTGTTCTTTCTTTTCTTACCCATTTGAGAGGGTTGCTACGGCAACACTTCCGGACTGGCTCGCTGACTCTATAAATCTGAGGTTGATGTCAGCCTGATTAGGGGGCAGGTGCTACAAACATGTGTCTTCGCACGCAAAGTTTCCTCAACAATCATTCAGTGCAATTTATGCTTCAAACGTACATTTCAGACAGAAGCAGCAGAGCACAATGACATATTTTTTTGCTTAGTTTAAGATTTCGGAGTGCCGATGTCAAGTCACTTGGCCTATTCTGGGCAAATTAAGACTTCCAGTAAAGCTTGGTATTCCGTGAACGCACGTGTTCCGTTGCCAAACCGACAGTAGGGTGTGACTGTCTCACCATTCACCACCACTCCTCTAAGTACATCTGCTCCTAGCTACGGAGGAATTCAAGCAAAAGCCAACTACTGGAGGCGAAAGCTTGTGACTAGCAACACAAATAATGCACATACTTTTATTTTATTAGGATGTGTAGCGGATCAGTTCACAAGGATCCCAGTATTAAATCCTGATGGTTGGTTGTTGCTTTCTTCTTCTTTTTTTTTTTTTTTTCCTCCATGTCATTTTTCACTGTATCGGCATTCAAAGCCTGGAGTCGGAATCAAATCCAGTTGTTTGCCACATTGATAAAACAAACATGACATTCTGGGGAACCGACCCCAGAATGTCATGTTTGTTTTATGAAATAGCATTCAATTGTAAAAAGTCAACTCAAACAAGCATTCAGGGGCAACATTCAAAACACTCCCCCAGTCATCAACAACAAACAAACAAAACAAGATCAATTTATACCATACATAAATATAAATATAAGAAAACATAACTACTGACTTGGTGCAACACTACCTGAAGAAAATAACCCAGAAATCATGGGACAGTAGAAAAAAAAAAATACACCTCCGTTCAAATGCCAGGTTTTTGTGAGCTAAAAACAAGGCCAAGATAAATCATTTCAAAACTTTTTTCCACGATAAATGTGAACTAAAACCGGTACAACTAAAGAGAGGAAAAAAAAAATCTTTTGGAGAGTGAAAATAAAACAACAACTAAGATATTGGGGTTTCACAAGTGTGCGTAAAATTAGAGTCAGTACACATGCCAAGCATTCCAAGTGCCTCCGATTAACTCAAAATACAGCTCCGTTGTTCTAGTCGGCTTTTCCTGCCGGTTTCTCTTCGTAGCAGAAAATTGACACTTTTGGAATCAATATTTCATGAAAACACACTTAAAATCTCCCATACACGTGTAGGGTGTGTGTGTGTGTGGGGGGGGGGGGGCTGTGTGTTCTGGTCGATACAGTATCTGTGTGTCACAACACTCACATGTTCACTTACTAACCACGATGTTTGAGAAACAATCTAACACGTTCTAACCAATGGATCAAAATTATGCCTTTGAAAAGATAATCATGCTCAGTTTTGATTGACAGATCCCAACAAATGAAAAACAATAAATTATAGTAAACTTCAGCTTGGAGTGACAGATAAAACAGCTTGAGGCAAATACGCTACGCCTTTTATTTGGAGAATTGAGTAATAAGCAGAGATGGGACTATGTAAATGCCTAATCTAAGTTATTCCAGTTTCATTCGAGTCGAACGTTGCTGCCGCAAAAATGAAGCACTCGCTTTGCACGCACTAGCTGTAGTTTGTTGTATTGCAACAACTGACGCTGTACTTTATACTCAGTTACCAACGTTAAAACGTCTGTACAGTAAACAACAGCTTTATGGATGGCAATAGTTTGGACTCTGAAACAAATGATACCAACATTTTGTTTGGAAATCCGTGTAAAACAAACAACAAAAAAGGTAAACTGGCGTTACGAAATGAATCATATTCCATAACCTATCCCGACTCCAAGTGTTGCTCTTTTACGCCTGACTGTCAGAGGCTTGCAGACAAAGCTGCCAATCGGGTCAGGCAGCATTCTGTGCGAGAGGAAGTGCAATGCGCACAACTTCCAGAAGAGCCTGTTACCCAGTAACACATTAAAGCATTGGTTACGGCCGTGTGTGCCACTTCCCACGTGATCCGAAACAGTTTCGCCATTGTGCAGTGAGCTAAACTCAGATGGCGACAAAGGCAAAAGGAGCAAATTGATCCCCTCCTCAAAAAAGCTGGCCAGGGGATTTCCACCATGTTGGATGTTCATCAGTGATATCTACATTTGAATTTCTGACAAAGATTTTTTTTTTAAACATCAAATCACTGATGATTTTTTTTTTAACCATAAAAAAATCTGTCAAAAATTCCATGTTATGTAATATTCAGCCAGCATGTTTCACGCTAATGGTCATGTGACAGTCCTACGCTGAATATTTGACACTGACTTTTTGATAGAGAGAGAAAAAAAAAAACTTAAAAAATAAATTTGTGCCAAAAATGCCACGTAAAATTCGGATAATTTTTTTTTTAATTTACGGAAAAAATAAATCATCCGGGTAACCAAGAGGGAAGCTAGGAAAACGCATCCGCGTTTTTCTGAAGCCATCCAAAATAGGGTCAGTCACGTTATGCTTCACTTGTCACGTAACAATGACACACGAAAATTTTGACACCAAATGTGATTACGGTACAACAAAAAACAAGGTAAAAACATTCAAAATTAAGCGGAGAAAAAATTAGCATTAAATTCAGTGTAAAAAAAAAAAAAAAGTTACCCAAAGTCCAAAGGCCAAATGTTACGCTCAATTGGTCACATGACACTGCTATGCTTAGTCTCTCAAGTCGTGAATTTTTGACACCGATTTTTTTTCAATGGTGAAAAAGTGGGTCAAGAAAAAAAAATCTGGGTTTGAAATTCAAATTCAAACTGATGGCATCCTTTCAAACTAATCCAAGCACAAAGCAAGTCATTGCTCCCATCTTGACCACCGCTCTTTGTCTTACTAATCAATTTACATGCATCCCACGTTATAGAAAACCCTGCCAACCAAAAGCGAGCCGATTCAAATGCAAGCCATCCCACCAAAGCCTACAAGAGAGCTAATGAGGGCAGAAACTGGACTTTCAGGGTCAAAGGCTACGTTTTTACCGGGAGCCATAAGATGTTGCTGTTCAAAACAAGGGGACAAAAATAAACACCCTCATGAATGTTGACATTTTCTTTTTTGTGTGTGTGCGCGTGTGCGTGTGTGTGTGTGTGTGTGTGTGTGCGTGTGTGTGTGTGTGTGTGTGTGTGCGCGAATACAGAGACAAGCATTTGTTCAAAAGGCGTCACACACCAGGCAGACTCATGACCAGAACCTGATGGCATCAAACAAGAGAGCTGTTCATTTCCAGTGCAATGTTCCCCAGCAATATCGCAGAATTATAATCAATAATTCCGGATGGAATTTTTATAGTATACAGGCAAACCCCTACTGAACAACATTCACCCTACAAACATTTCAAGACGTAGGAACACTTTGTTAAAACGTTTAATATATGCCACCGGATATCACGGTTGGTTTTCCGCGCTGCAACGAGGTGCGACAATGAGGCACTCTAGAGCAGCCACTCCTGGGAAGATGCATTTTCAAGGTGTAAGCATTGCAAGCTACCTAATTGCATGTCGCGGTTTTGCAAGCTAACCGCTGATATGCTCAAATTCTTATACAATGGGTGAGGGATGACTCATGCCAAACACCCAATTGTATCACTGGGCCTCCATTTTAGCCTTTCACCAAATTCGGAAAACTGAAATGGTGAAAAACAGTTTAACGCTATGTTTCCACAATCGAGTACGGAACAGTTCTTGGTGTTTGCAGTTTTAGCAATTATCTTCTAGCATGTATCATGTATTTGGAAGCACTTCTATGAACTGCGGGTGGTCTGGAAGACATCCCCTTTAACAAAGGGTGGTTTCGCTGTACAACTAAAAATGGCACAGCGTGTTCCCGCTGCTACCGAGGCTAGAACCTGCATGTTTATGTGCGTGTTTACCTCCCTTCACTGTATTGCGAGCCTTATTCTTCTCATGCATATGAGTCATAACACTGTAATTCATAACAACAATGTGTGCATGTCAGCATGAAGACAGGAAGTGAGTGTGTGAGTGAGCGAGCGAAATCCTCAGCGTCCACTCCACTCCCGATGCTGGCCGTAGTGTGAGAAAAGGCTTTGACGGCAGTGAATGGAGTACTAATGAGTATGCTTTATCAACTGTCCATCTCGATGTTCAAATCTGTATGAAGCCACGCACATGCACAAAAAAGTTTCAATTTAAAATGCTCAATAACCTATACGCGGAAACTTAATTTGACCTTCTCGAAACTTTCGAATGCAAGTCCGACGGGACAAGGAGCTGAGTGGCGAAATTCCGTCCCAACGGGTGTTTGATCCAAGAATGGACCAATAAACTCAAACAGGATTATCTCAGAGGGAAGTGGCCATTGAGAGTGTCACAGTGTCATCAACAGGTTGCAAGAGAGATCCAGATAGACTGCAAGACTCACAGAAAGGCATAGAAATTGATTTATTTGGAAACTGACATTCACAGGTATTTGCGAGTAGTGTACTTCACATTAGAGAAATCCCATGACTCTCAGGTCAATGATGGACCTCCTGCCATCTAATACTAAAAGACAAGTATCCAATTGGCAATAAATAATACTTTTTGGACCAATCACTGCTCCATATGATCAGCTCACTTATTTCTCTGCATCAGGTCCTCTGCTTCCAACATGACACCAAGTTTAAAATCACGCTGCTTTATAATGAATGTAAAGTCAGAGGTTGGTTTAAATGCAGTGATGCATTTACTTGCAAGTGCCCCAATTTAGGAGTTTTTCGAAATAGATGCTGTCACTTGGTCGATATTTTTCTTTGTGCTGTGAGATGAAACTTGAGGTACATTGAAAACAAAACTTTAGAGAAGTTAGAGCATTGTAACGCCCTCGCCGTTGGTTTAAGGAGAGACATACGTCACCAATGCACTTTCAGTCATGCATTAAATGGGCCAAATTGCCCAACACACAAATACAAAAGGAGAACACTGGAAAGGAGCTGCAGTAGGCCACAACTCACGCCCAGATGCTCACACACAGAATACCGACTGCAGCTCCTGACATCAGTCACGAAGCTGAGTCCTTCAAAGGCACAACATCCAACACACAAACACATGATGTGCAGCAATAACATGTTTTAAAACATGTTTATTTACATTATTTTATTTTGGAGTATGTTTTATTTTATTATTTCCAATCAAATACAGCACTAATGCTATTTGTTTTTTTTTTAAACACAAATAGGGTTTTTTTTCCCCTAGACATTCATGAAATTTCAATAGATTTCAAAGCGGGTGAAGAGTAAGTCAAGGTACCGTTGGATCTGTGAATGATTCGTGGAACACACGATTTTACTTTCCAGAAGACACAAACAGTGAGAAGCCTGCAAGGAATACAATACAGTACTCACAAGGCCCCGGCACAGCCTTTAGCTTCCAACGCTCACTTGTTGAATGCGTCAATAAGTCACATTTCGAAGATTGGTTTGACAAGATTAGGACTAAAAAACAAGAGCCGTTGTTGCATAAGAAGCCAATGTGAGTTTGCCTCATGAAACAAGTGGCACGAAACAAGGCGATCATGTCTAAAGACTGTGTCTTACCTGGCCGAGGTGGTTTACGTGCACTCAGGTCTTTCCGTGTCTCCTTGCACTGAGTCGAGCTGTATCCGTCAACACACGCTGGGAGGAGACCTTTCCCTCGGCTCTGTAGCACAATGTCACAACTACTCAACTGCCCACCAAACGTGCTTACAACACACAGTAGACTGCCAGCTGTTAAACGGACATGAAACACACACTGCCCACTTGAAAGCTGTAGAGTCGCGCCGATTTCACTTTCCGCTGACGTTTGCTGAGAACTGTTGACAACTTTGGACTTTTCCCCCCTTTTTTTTAACGCAAACCAATACGAGTCCCCGTCTCCGTTCCTTTTCCTCCTCCGACCGACAGGGTGCTTCGAGACGACAACACCCGAATTTTGACGGGAGGAGAGAGGCGGTCCAAGGCAGACCCTGGCGGATGTTGGCAAGCGAGTTAGCAGTTGGCGGATGCACTGCTTCCTAATAATATTTTCAAAATAAGACGACAAGTTAGTTTAGAAATGGAGGTAGCGGGACCTTCAGTGGAGACTTACCCGACGTACACTAAGTGACGGGGTGTGGGTGTAATTGGAGGGTGAAGGAGGAGGGTACCAAGGCTATTTCAGGTGTTCCGCCATACAAAAGCTATTCATACAACCCCTCCAAATTCTTCAGAAAACGTTGATAAACATTCTTTGCATGTTCCCCACGGAAAATGGGGCGAAATGTGAGGAAAAATAACGGAAAAATCGGGAAAAAACAACAAAGGTAAATTATCTGGAGACACCTGGGAGGGGGGTAAGTAAACCCCTGTAGCTCTGCCAGTGCATAACCAAATCTTAAAAAAAAAAACAACACAAGCAGCACATAACAGCAAGCATTTGGGGCACATGTTCAAGCCAAATAAAGACCAATTGTCACTAAAATTATTCAAACAATTATGAAAAAACCCCAGATGTATTTCTTTCAACACAATCAACACAGACATTAATACAACTATGAAAAAAGGGCAGCGGATAGAATTTTTTTCCCATCCATCCGTTATCAAAACCGTTTGGTCATCGCGAGAGTAGCGGGCATGCTGGAGCCTATCCCATCTGTCTTCCGGCAGTAGGCGGGGTAGACCCTGAACTGGTCGCTAGCCAATCGCAGGGCACACATTGACAAACAACCATTCACACAATCATTTTCATCTACTGGAGTGCAAAATGGCGTGTGCTTGAGCACCGCCTAGTGGCTCTGTGTGCCCATGCCAGGAAAAATAGTAGCAAACATGGAGGGCTGGCAGTGAATGAGTCAGTGAGAGATATGAAAACCGAAAAGGGGAACATGACAGGCGGGCTTACAGTGTTTAAGTGTCGGGTGACTAACCCTCGTGCCCCCACCAAATCCCCATCCTTGTGAATGCAAGCGTTGTCACCTGTGGTAACAGAAGGCCTTGAACCTCCATTTTGGCTCCGAGGAGACTCCCCAGAGTAATGTGGTGGCTGGGAGGCGAACCCGGGTGTGTCCCCGACCACCGACCACTCAGAGTTCCCATCCGGGAGCGGCCTGTTGTTGATCGGGTCGAAGTCGTAGGGGTCCATGAACTCCCGCAGGTCACCCATGCTGGACATGGGTGGTGGAATGTGATCCTGCGGCTGCGCCTCGACCCGCTCCGGTGGTGGACTTGCATTGGAAAGGCGCTTGTTTGACATTTTGTTGCCCAAAATCTGAAATCCCAATTCCTCTCCACGTCTCAGTGAGAATTCACTATGAGCAACGTCTTCGATAAAACTGGTGTTTAAAAATGGGCACAATGAGATTGCTTTGATGTAAAAAGATTTCGCAAAGATCAGTTGTGAGATCATAGAGAGAAAAAGAAAGCAGCCAATGAGATTGTGTTCACGTTCACTATTTGTATCCTATCAAGGGATTACTGCACTTTGCAGCGATGTACTGTACTAACTTGCTAATATTAAAAAAAATACGATTTTTGGGGGGGTTTGTTTTATTAGGGCCGAGCGGACATTTTAAGGGCCTAAAATCACACCAAACTTTGTATACAAAACCGGCCTGGCAAAAAAATAAATCAATTAATACAACCAACCTCACCTCATTTTCAGGTTGAATCGAACTCACTTCATGAAAACAATATGAAATTAATTGATTATCCTGTAAGACAGTCAGTCACCGCCTAAATACTTGATGTTTTAAGTTTCAAATTTCATTTTCCATTTATGACTTTAATGGAAATCTACTTTTTATTACATCTCTCATTTTAGGTTATTATTGTTTGACATAATATTGTTAAAATAATAGCCTGAGTCATATTTTTGCATAGAAAAAAATATTAGTAGGCCTTAAACATCTCCTCATGATGCTGGTTGCCTCTGCTAAAAATTGGCTACATCCTTTAAAACAGATAATATGAATCAATAAGACTTGTAGTCTGGCGTTCTATCGACAGTTTGATTCCAAAATTGATCGATTACAACAATGGGCAACCAGAAGTCAAATCTTCTTCCTGCAGCCGCAGCAAAAGCAAGACAGGAGGCAGCAGGAAAGAGACTCCTCGTCTGTTTGGTAGCGGCCGGACTCGGGTTCGTCTCTGCACTCGGCTATGAAGGCCTGGAGTTGGGACACGGGAGCTTTTTCTTGCTGGTGATGCTGTAATGTGGAACCAGTTTGAAAATCAGGTTGGGGTCATTTCAATGCAGCATGCGGTGTGGAACCTCCAAAGTTCACTTTACTTGGGTGGAAAAAAATGGGACCATCATGTATTTTGCCTTTTCTCCGCTTTGTGTGTGTTGTTTCTCTCGATATACTGTATGTGTTTCGCTGTCCATCTCGCTAGCACCTTGCGAAAGTATTAGCACCCCCTGGAAATGTTGAAATTCAACCAACTCGGAAGTCATCCGACTTTCGAGGTTCCACTGTCTTTCTGGCGAGATTCTGACCTTGATAGTCTCGTAGGTGTCCGTGATGAGCGCGATGAAGAGGCTGAGCACCATGTAGATGAAGAGGGAGATGAAGGAGTAGAGGTAGAGGCGACTGAAGAGCCACACCATGTAGCCGTTTTCGGGCATCTTCATAAAGGTTGCGTACATGTCGTCGCCGTTGACCAACGAGAAGAGGCACTCGGTCACTTTGTCGAGCGTTCGAAACTGGGACAGAGCATTCGGTTGGTGAGGATCTTTGACAGACTCGAGTATGCCACACACCAAAAGAGCTGAAGAACACGTGCTGATTATTTTCTTCGTGTGTGTGTGTGTGTGTGTGTGTGTGTGTGTGTGTGTGTGTGTGTGTGTGTGTGTATGGGGGGGGGGATCTCTTGTTGGTTGACATGTTCGAAATGAGTATGCGTGTAATTCGCTGAAGTGACGTGATTCGAGGACCTACTTTGTCGTGGTACGGCCCAAGCACAATCCAGCCGCAGAAACAGTAGCCGAGGTAGATCATGGCAGCGCAGCAGCAGAATCGGATCACATTTGGGAAAGCTGCTCTTAAAGTCAAGATAAGGATCTGTTTATAAAAAATATACATATGTAAATCTTCATTTTCCCTTTCTCCTCACAAAAGCTTGCATTTTGTCCAAATGAGAACGCTCTTACATTGTATTTCTTGAAGAAACCAAGGTACCGAATCACGCCCACCCACACCATCATGGTTGCCGTGCCCAGCAAGATGCTGCACTCATCGTAACTCGTCATGAACTGAAAAAAAAAATGACAACGGCATCAACACAGCAAACATTTCTGGAACTGCACTTTTATCCACCTATCAATATATTTTTGCGCTTGTCTTCATTATGGTCGCGGGTGAGTAAGTCAAATGATGCGCACGAGCGGAGTTTTCCTTCTTTTGGTATTTTCGCAGATGCGCTCAATTAGAAAGGGACGTTTGCGCCGTTGTGGGCGCGAACACAGTCGACTTGCTTCCTGGCCAATGGAAATGGATAAAAATAATAATGCGTTCAATGAAATGAATTCCACAATGATTCAGAAAAACAGAGCCCAATGTTTTTTTTCCCTTTCCCCATGCTAAACCCACCTAAAAAGTATTTATAAAAACACATTTCCTACCAGTCCCGCTAACCAACCAATAAATGGTTATGCGCGAAAACACACCTTTGTCTGTATTCCGATCTTCAGAGCTGAGCCGATGATGGTCAGAGTGTCGCTGACAATGATGAGGATGTACCAGCCATTCACAAACTCCATGCGGTCTGACATGGTCACAATTTTATTGTAGTATGCGTGGAAGAATGTGTTGAATTCCTACAGGGAATATATACAATGAATAGAGGAAAAAATTGTGATCTGGAACAGCCATAGCCTTCTCAAAATGAATGCACAATGACCTCCCGAGAAAATGATTTTTTTTTTTTTTTTTTTTTGTCCTTTCTGGGTCTGTCAGTGATCCCTGGTGTATTTTGGGAAAATTTAGGAGCACTCCTGAACTGAAAAGTGTGAAGAATATATAATTTTGTGACAGCTGGAGGCCAGTCGAATTTTTTTTTTTTTAAATTTCTGAATTAAAAAAGGAGACATCTATTTGGGGAGTGACGTTTATTTTTTAAAGTGGACTAATGAGACACTGAGTCTATTTGAGCAAGGGTGTCTATTTGAGGAACAACTAACTGTTTTATTACTTATATTGTCACCGTTCTGCAACGACTAGCAGGGAGAAACCAAATGGTACAATTGCCTAATATCGACGCACGTGGCGTCTATTATGACGCGGGCGTCGATAACCACGGGGCGTCCGTCTCGATGATAATTGCTGTGTTGTGTCGCCGTCACTCACAAACTGGAGCTGGATGCCATTGACGACAGAACGCACGCAGAGGATCAGCGAGGTGAAACAGGCGAGGATGACCACGGAATCGAAGAAGAGAAGCAGGTAGTCGTTTTCACCTGCTATAAACACAGACTATCGGTGAACGGCGGCTGATTGAATTTGACAGCAAAACGCATTTTGACCTCACAAGTGCCCTCCACGTTCCAGTCTCGGCATTCGTTGATGGTGACGTCGTTTCCGACCGCCACTTTTATATTTCCGCTGTGAGCGTGGTTATCAAACGTGATCTGTAGCAAAATGCCAAGCGGGTGAGTTAGTGCCGTTTCGTTTTGCCATTCGACAGTGGCATCGGTGGGTACTGACCACCACGTGGAAGACGTAGCAGTCGGGAAGCTCGTGGTGCCTCACGGTCTGCAAATTGATCGTTTTCAGGGTAAAGTAAACGTTGATTGACAGCAGCCTGAACACAAAGAATCCATGAGTGGGGGGGCACCTTAACAATTTTATAGGCATGCATTATGTTCGTCATTACCTCCTAAAGTCCAAAGAGAAGTTCAGAGGTGTCGCCAGACTGCCATTGTCCAGTGAACGCACAGGGTAGATGGCAAAGCAATCTGAGTATGAAATCACGATATCAGATGCAGTCGTTCCTCTGATAAACATCAACTTTTGTGTGTGCGTGTGTGTGTATGTGGAAGCCACACTTGAATCATCCACTTTTTGGATTATTTTCCATTCGTGCAATGACTCAGATGCCATGAATCTAAAAAGCATGACGAGATTCGATACTTTAGGTTCTTTAGAGTGACACCAGACTCGACGCATTCAAGTCATTTCTTTCTTTAATGCCTAATAAAAGCAGCATTACAGTCTCCCATATTATAATGAACAATAACAATATTTACAAAAATCCATTGTTTCATCCAAAAATGTACATCTCTCATTTGCCGAGTATAAGCAGTGTAGTAAATGAAATGTTACCGGTATCAATGCGCGGATCGATGTAGAAGGTCTCGTTTCCGGGGTCAATGTTGCTGTTCCTGTAAAACTCTTGGCAGACCAACAGAGGCGTGTACTCGCCATCAATCTTCTCATACGCCAGATTGCCTACTGTCAGGTTTTGGAGGTTGATGTACTGCAACGGGAGAATACCAACAAGAACTGAAATGTTGCTACCACACAAAGTCTCGTCAGGTTTCGCTCAATTTACACTGTCGATGATGTAGTAGATGTGGTCGTATACGTCCGTTTTAGTGTGTAAAACGTGCCCTCCTAGCTGGTGGTCCTTGTACCCTTTCAGGAAGAGATGTCGGAATGTCATCAGGTTTTCATCTTTGAAGGTAACCATCATCTCATTGCTCAGTCCGAATGAGACCAGCTGAAAAAGAACCCATTGAAAGATAAGGAAATGATCCGTGCTTCATTCTAAGCAGCCCGGATGCCGTACCTGGGCGGTGATGAGGGCAATTTTTAATATTTGGAGCATCAACTTCCACGGCTTGCGGCCCCGGGCTTTGTACTTCTGGCAAGGGTTCATGAAGAAGTACTTGAGCCTGCGCCTCAGATCCTCCACCACCCTGGGGTCCATGTTGGGGGTGCGAAGGCTCCATCTGCAGCGGCCGTTGGCACTCCTTTCCTCAAAACGGGCACCCAAAAGGGGCTCGGACTCCTCCATGGGAGCGAGCGCTGTCAGATGCTACCGAAGCTTCAATGTGCAGACACAACGCAGATCACGTTAGAGAATGGCTCCATCATTCCAGTCATTCTGATGTTTATCAAACTGGTTTTCCAACATTACCTCTCAACATCATGAAGACAACACCAAATTCAATTAAATAAGACAAGTTTTAAATTTCAAATTATTTTTTTTATTTTTATTGCTACAGAGTTGTGCTGAGCAGCATGGCAATAAATTGAGTTTCAAACAAGTGGACCAGAAACTCTAAATCTGAACCTTATGTCATCGCTATTACTGATGTTCAAAATGTTGCCTGATCAAACTATCAGAAGTAATGATAAACAAATTCAACAGACGAAACTAACATCATAAATGTTTCACAGCATCATCGATTTAAAAAGCACACATGCTGACAGTCATCTGATATTGAACAGTTTGCCAACCGGAACACATTGAAGATAAAAATAAGGATCACACTAGTAATGATAATATGTGACTTACCGAACTAAAAGTGACTGCACATCGGTTGGGGCAGCTTACACGACAGTGCGCTCTAACTGCCACAACAGTGACTCTGATAGCTCTGCGTCATGTTCAGCTTTTCCAGTTATGGAATTTCCAAATCACATTTTGGAAAAAAAAAAAAAAAAAAAAGAACTATAGAACATGGGTCATTGCTTGCCTCCAGACACAGATGCAGTATACTGCATTTAAAATCAACCTTAAATTATAACGTCTCATTTTTTTTGTCTGTTACTCTAGTCTAGCATATGAAATTTATATCTAGCTGTTACATTTTTATACATTTTTGACATACGCATTGCTTCTTTGAAAACACCAATGTCCATGTATACCTTCTTTTTAAGGGAAAATATTGTGTTTTGCTGCAGGCGCCGCATACACGGTTCGCTATACCAAAAGTTTGCAAACATTTGTGCTGAAGGCCAACATTTGACTTTTAAAACAGACAAATGGGCTGGGTCATTCCTAGATGAGGTTAAAAAATTGCATAGTTATGTAAAACAGATCAATCCCACAATTACAATAAACTAATATTTGCAAAATGTTATTTACTCATAATTTCATTCAAATCCATGAACCAAAAAAGAAACAAACCCCCAAAAAAATGTGAACCGCATGTATCATGTAAAATTGTTTAACTATATTCACTTCAACAGAAGCATATTTAATGAGAAATGAATTTAAAAAAATACATTTTAACTAACCAATTTTAGGAGCAAATGGCTAAATTATTTCTTACTAATCCTAATATTTGGACCAACTGCCCATATTTCTATAACGAATGAGAGTTCAATAACATAAGTGTTTAATCAGGGTTCGGTTTGTCTTGTGTTTTATTGCATAACATTTCTGAGCAGACATATTAGAAAGACATCAACCTGATTTGGCCACATTATCTCCTTTGTTTTTTTTTTTTTTTTAAATTCTTATCCAGGCACTATGTGTTCCCCACATTCTTGCATGACAAATTGTCCATAGGTGTGAACGTGAAGGTGAATGGTCATAATATATACTGTATATGTCCTGTGATTGGCCGGCTCTCGCCCGCTCGGGTAGATAGATGAAATAATACTTCCTATCCCAAAACATTTTCAAAAATGATGGAGTCATTATCACAAGATAAAAGAACAAGCAGGCTCATTTGGATACATTTAAGATGGATGAGTTCATATCAATATTCATGATTGAGTCTTTGACTCATGGCAGAAAATGTGACCAAGCGGTTAGTACATTTGCCTCACAGTTCTGAAGTTCGGGGTTCAAATCTCAGCTCATGTTTTCCCTGTGCTCATGTGGGGTTCCTCCAAATACTCGAGCTTCCTCCCATATTCATAAAACATTCATGTTAGGTCAGCTGAGGAATACGATGTCCAACGCCGTGACAAAGTATTTTCCGCCTTCCTGATTTCTGTATTCTTTCCATATTTATCACACAAAGATTTCAGTTCGTCAAACCAATTTTAATATCACACATAGAAAACCCAAGTGAATACCGAATCCAGTTTCTAAGTGCTAATTCAATTTATTGAGCACCCCCCCCCCCCCAAAAAAAAAAAATCAAAATGTACATTGTTGCACTCTTGGGAGTAATTTTAGCTATTCGACCCATCCTGGGAATGTTTGCCACTGTTCCCAGTTTTATCAATTTGTGGATAATGTTTCTGACAGTGGTTTGCCAAAGGCCCAGAGTCTTGGAAATGGCTTTGTAACCTCTTCCACACTGACAGATCTCAATAACCTTTTTTCTAATTTCTTCTTGAATTTCTTTGGATTTTATTTGTGTGGTTTCTTGATTCAACAAATGTGGTGCTAGCGTGTTGCCTGTTAAATTGAACTTAGTCACAGTTACTTTGTGATTTAACAAGGGGTGGTAGGGGGCAGTTACTTTTACACATAGTGACAGGTAGTTTAGGATTTTATTGTGTGCCTTAATGAATGAAATTGTCATTTAGAAACTGCATGTATTTCCTTGGGTAGTCTCTGTGTGATAAGTCCTGTGGAACAGTCACTGGCTCACCCATGACCCTCATGAGGACAAGAGCGATAGGAAATGGATGGATGGATGAACACCTCAAAATGAATATTATTATCTCTGTAAATTTTGTGGATGCAGCTCTTGTATTAAGTCTTACTCCAATATGTCTTTTGTGTATCAAAAAAATAAATAAGCAAGCGAGTGCAGAAAACACACCATATTGGTTATTTTAGGATCGGATAAAGACAGCACTAATTTAAATGTGATTATCAATCACAGTGTCGTTTTTTTTCTTTCATTTTTCAGAGATGAATCTGTTATTTGTGCATGTTTCGGTGTACTATACAGTGTAGTGACTAGTAGTTTATGCTAGGGCTGAACAATTACATTTAAAGTGTTATTAGAATGCAGTGGAAAGCAATCTTTTATTTTTATGCGAAGACTGCAATTTGGGAAGAAAAAAAGAAAAACATTTTGGTCGGTCGACTTTTATATTATGTACTGTTAAATCCTGTCAATAACATGCATTTATGCATCGTACCTTCCCGCAATTTGGGATCCTTATTTTGGGCTGTTCACAGGATTTTACAGCTACGTATGTTTTATTTTATTTATATTTAATTTTATTGTCTGATAAATTAAGTGCAGTCCACATGTTTACATATCAAATATTTCATGAAATGTTAAATAGTCAGGTGATAAAGCCAAACATTTGTCAGCACAACTGATGTAATCTGATTTATGACTGACTGATTGATTGACAGTTACGCCACAGTTGTTGTCCAAAAATATTGCAGATTAAGTCGCAATCGTTATATTGAGAGGAAAAAAAAAAATCACAATTGGAGTATTTTTCAATATTGTTCAGCCCTATTTTATACTGTATTAAAAAGCAGCAGGACATCTCCTTAGTGGTTGATGAGTGTACCGGATTGTCCCTTTAATGGAAACATACTAACGCTATTTTAGTAAAAGGTGCTCCGATATGACGTGGGAGTAAGACAACGCGAGCGAAGGGGTTGGAAGTTAGGGTCTGCTCCGCTGCTGGTGGACTCCGGTAACTGCTCCTCGTCCTCCTCCTCGGGTAGTGCGGGAGCTCCCGGTTCTCCTGGCCTGGGGAGGCTAGAGCAGGTTAAGGTGGAGGAGGAGGAGACCACGGACTTTAGTCCGCCATCGTTCGGTAGCGACGGCGCACTGGGGCGGGCGCCGACTTCAAGAGTGGAGAGGCTTTGTGATCCGTCCGGGTAGCAGAGCAAGGTGGAGTCATTTGAGAACATACCGGAGACCTCCTGGGAGGGACATGGAGTGGTGAGGCTGCTCTTGGGTGAGGAACTGGAAGCTGCTGCTGCAGAACAACAAAAGAAATACAGGTGGATTGCAACATATGGATAGAAATATTGTTGAATAATTACTTCAATAGTTCAAGTCATAGAGTGAAAAAAAAAACATTCTCTGCTGTAATTGTGATTGAACTTACAACTCACAGAAATCCAGAATTCACCATCTTGATAATAAGAAATGAATGAATAAAATAGGTGTACAACATTACAACAGCCAAAAAACAGTAATACTTCTGAAAAAGATTAGTTTGTGACAGCCCTTCATTGAATTTAAGACGTGAGCTTCGAACCTCTGAGGGACTCCAGCTTCTCATTCTTGGCCTTCTGCACCTCGTCTGTGATCTTGTGGATGAGGAAGTTTTGTGAGCGCAGCTCCCGGATGGAGTCGACCAGGACGTCGAGGCCACGGGGGTTCTCGGTGAGAATGTCCAGTAGCCACCCTGTCCTTCTGGTCTGCGTGGTCTTGCTGTTGATCTCCTCAGCGTCGTCTCTGGTCAAGATACGGCGGGAGCGTAGGTAGTCTAGATGGCACCGGGCCCGGATCTTCTCACAGAGGTAGTGCCGCATGCGGGTCAGGACCTGGCGCATGATGTTGGAGAGTTCATTTTTCAACAATTTCCCATTGCAATTTAAAAAAGTCATAAAACAAGAATCGCATTACTTAATTTAAGCATGTGGGTGGCCACACATGGTGGCACTGCTGGGGGGCAACATGCCCCGATATAAATGCATGGTGAAATGGTTTTATTTTGTGTAACTGCTTCATGACATGTGAACCATTGGCATTTCAATTGGCCTAGGCCTACGACAGAATAATAGTATGATTGTGTGACTCTACAGGTGTACCAAATGCTCACGAAATAGCACTACATACTCTGAACACGGTGCAGTTTCGATTTAGTACGTTCCAAATTCATTTAAATCTTTTGAAAAAATCACGACGATTAAAGCATAGATTAGTATGTAGTGGCTGTACAGGTGTAACTAACGTTAATGCGTTTACATAATCTGTTTTTAAAAAGGGTGTTGTGGTTGGGTCCGTTCCGCGTTCCCTTCACTCACTAAAAATACAAAGAGGGCGGCTTTTTCGATGTCTTTTGTTGAACGCTCAATACTACGTCGTCCATTAGGGGAGTGAGCCAGCGTACTCACGTCTTTTTTAATCTCCGCCATCTCATCTTCAGTGAGTTGAGGAACGTCCATCCTCGCGTGGATTTCAAAAAGTAAGACCAAAAAAAAAAAAAAAAAAAAAAAAATCCAGGTGTTCCACTAAAAAGCAAATACTAAACTAAGTTCCGCATTAAGTTCTTACCACATAAAAAGTTTACTTTCGAGTTTTTGTTTTTGATGTCAGGCTAAATCCGGAGCATTCGCTTATGTTTTGTGTTTTCAGTTAACGAACAGGGGGGAAAGCCCGGACTTCCTGATTGGTTACGTCAACACGAGGCCAAGGGGTCGAACTTCAAACGTCACTCAAATTGTAATGTGGTGCAATATCCTCACTCTGACTCGGGGTGTCGCTGTTGGACATGTTTTTTTTTATTTTAGGTTTTTTTTTCAGCAAACCCTGTTGTAGATTGGTTTGTTCGTCAGATTCCGTTACGTGTGGGGCCTTTAGTAGTTAGGTGAGAAGGGTGGTTGTTCCAGCACGTTGAGGTACTTCCAAGAACATCGTTGTGCCAGCCAGGAACTGTCAGATGCTCAGGGTATTGTGAGTGGGTGCACTGTCAGTAACAAAAAAGTGAGCACCCAAGATTATAGAATTTTTCTAGCAGCTGGACACATCACCAGTCTGTTTTTTTCTTCTTCTTGCGACAAGAAAAATCATTAAAACTGTTGCCAAGCGTTTTGCAAACATTGCAACCTTGAATGAACCCTAACGAGAAAGCCTTAATTTCCAGTGGGCAACTGAATTCAATTGATCACTATGACATCAAAATCGAATCAAGTGCCTTCGAAAACACTTGCAATTGTTCGCAGCTCAGTGGAATAGACGCTTATTGTGCTTTTTAATCCAACAAACAAGGATCTAAAATCAGTCCATTGCTCAATATTTATTCAATGACAAAACACAATATACATAATTTGTGGGCACATACAAACAAACCACAGTTCACACCTCTGCACAATTAGCGTCTCCAATGAACACGCATGTTTTTGGAATGCGGGACGATGCCAGACTACCTGAAGACACCACCACTAACCATGGTGAGGACATCCAAACAGGAAGGATTCGATCCCGTACTTCAAAAATGGTGAGGCAGACATACTACCCACTACCAAACTGTGATGCTGTGTATTAACCAGATATTCCTTATTTAAATTGTGCTTCCTGCCAAAAGGGATGACAAGAAATATCACTTGCTGAAAAGTAGGAGGTCATTTCACAAACGCTGAAGACCAAAAAGTGGATATTGGATCTTCAAATATCATCAGGTAAGAGTTTTTGAGAAAGTCCACGTAGTTCTGCATGTTCTTCTTGTGGCTTTCGCACTGGTCAAGGTTGAGCTGCAGCTCTTTCACACGCGCCTCATAATTCTTCTCCGCCTAAACGGGCACAGACAAACACCTCGAGGTTGAATGTAAAGGACACGCGTGGTGTGAGTGGGAAAGGGGAAGGTCGGTATTCACCTTCATCTTGCTCTGACGGAGAAGCCTCAGCTCGTTAACGGTGCTCTGAAGGGCCTCGTTTTTGGACAGAACTTGCTCTTTGACATTTTTCACCTGTAAATGTAATAACATATTTCTGATTTAGAATGATACCCGGTACACTGTTATACCCACTGCATGTCTGTCACCAGGTATCATGTGTTCGGTGAGAAAAAATAAATAAAAAATTGGGGAAATAAATAATGACGACGCAGGCGGCACGGTAGTCGACTCTGGTTAGCACGTCCAAGTCACGGTGTCGAGGTCACGGGTTCAATTCTGGCCCCCGGGCCTTCCTCTGTGGAGTTTGCATGTTCTACCCATGCTTGTGTGGGTTTTGTCCGGGTACTCCGGTTTCCTCCCACATTCCAAAAACTTTCATGGCAGGTTGACGGGACCCTCTTAAATTCTAAAACTCTCAAATTGGTAATCCGCCCATCCCTAATCAGCAACCCAGCTCAAATGGCAGAAAGACAGTGCGCTGCCATATGTTTTGATAGTTTGGGTCCGGTTCTTAATGAACAGCCTGTTTCCTGGTTCACAGAAGATCAGGCAAAGATGACTGGACTGTATCATTTTTTTTGATCCTCCAGTAGGCAAACAACAACAAAAATGGTTTCACAAATAGGTTTTTGAGCACACTGTCTCCTGGTTCAGAGGATGAGATAATATTCTGGGGTTACGTTCGTGTGAGGTCATCCACACAGCGAAATTACCTGTTCTTTGAAATCCAAAAAGTCTGTTGAGTTTTGAGCCAGCTGCTGGTTGAGCATTTTGCATTCGAACGTCCGTTGCTCTAGTTGGCGTTCGAGCTCCGAGCACTGCGTGGAGCGTTGCTCAAGTAGCTGGCTGCTGTGGCGAAGAGCTTGCTCTTGGGTCTCCAGCCTGCGTTCCAAGTCCAGTTTCTCTTGGCGCAGCTGCTCCAGCGTCCTAAACAAACCTTCTGAGTCAGGGTTGCTTTCGCCAGGGTCTAATTCGGTCAGCTGAGTCTTTGCTGTTGTCTTACTTTTGCAGGCTGTCCACTTGTTCTTGCACTTGTGAACGGGTCTTGTCAGCGGACTCTCTCAGCTCCACGGCCGATCTCACCAAATTCACTTGAGTCTGCAGCTGTTAGTTCAAAATCCAGATGCAGCATTAATTACCTATTAGATACTGTGAGATAAATGTTTCGGGGCGTTTTAGTAAACAGTTCCTCTGATGTTTTGCTTGTTTGTACAAGTACTTAGTGGGCTGGTATTTCATCAGATTATACAACAGCTTTGTTTTTAAATCTTCCATAATATATTATATAATATTCAATAATATCATACATAACGAGAGTCTTTATGTTTAGCTTAATTATTTTTCTCTTTAATTGAAACTATACAAAAACAACTTTAATACAAGTATGACGTTTTTGGTTAGGCTATACGGTAGATGTATTACTCAATTTGTAGTCATTTAAAACGAGCTTTCAATATGACCTACGTGTATTTTTTTTAATTATAAAAGAAAAAATATATTTTTTGTTATATTATCATGCTTAGGCACATAAAATTGCATATTTTACATACACCTGTGATTTTTTTTGAAAAAACATATCCATTTATTATTATCGGTCAATTTTTTTGTACATATTTGCAAATAGAGAACTGAAGATACATTTATAAATTCTATTTAGTTAGCTTTTAGTTTTAAATACAACAAGAAAGTTTAAAAAATATATAAAGGACAACATATTTCAGATTACATAAAAAATACTATAATGGCTCATCTATATCATTTAATTATATTCAGTTTTGTCTATAAAATAACTCCCATTTTTTAAAAAGTGACATTCTTTCTTAGATTTTTAATATTAAATATATTTTGGAAAAACCCTACATTTTATTCATGTTTTTTTTCTACCTTCCTAAAACACTTCAAATTCTATTGCGCAATGGTCATGGTCCCGGAATGACAAATTTGATCCCTCAAGTACGGCCCCCTTCCTTGTTAAGCCTTCCTGCTGGCACACCTCATACTGCAGCTTCGTAATGTCCTCCGCCTGTTCTGAGCACTTCCTCTCTGAGGTTTGTAGCTTCTCCTGGCAAGCGAGCAGCTTCAGCTCGGTCTCTTTCAGCGTTTTAGGCAAATGCTGCAGCTCTTCGACGCGGCCCTGCAGCTCCTGCCTCACCTGACAGAAGGTTAGACTAAAGTGTCATCAAACCTGACTGATGGGCTATGCTACCTCCCAGAATGAGGAAGAGCGTTTATCTGTCGACCCCGTATAAATCTCTGCAGAGCGGAACATACTGTTGCATTGGTTTACTGAAGATACACTGAAAAAAACCCGCTTCGGGAATAATAATACTTCTAGTATGACAATTGATACAGTTAACCTTAAAGCTACATGCTGTCGGACTACACACTAATTCTTCTGATTGTTTAGGTTCTACTGGCTCAGCAGTTTGCTCATTAACGTCCGCGTGTGAACAATCAAGCACTGAGGTAAATGCAATACAGTGGTGTCTTGTTTAATTCATTCCCTAACCACGCTTGCAACTCAAATAACTTGTATCTCAAGTCATATTTTCCATTGAAAGGAATGAAAATGCCATTAATCGCCTACAGTCACCCGCAAAATAACACAAAATGTTTTTTTAATGACAAAAATATCACTGTATAATATTACACTTCATACAAACCCACAGTAATGACCCAATTAAATTGAATTGAAAAAAAATTAAAGATCAACTTAATGACCATAGTCCTGCTGCCTTGGCCACCTGGGGGCAGTGTAAGATAGACGGATGTACTATACATGGACGTCTGTACTCTAGAGGTGAGTGAGCACTGTTATTTTGAATGTCTTAATGTGTTGCTGCACCATTTGTGTGCAAATATCAGTTGCTGAAAGGGTTAGATATGCATTTCCCTTGATGTTTTACCGTTAGCATTAAGATAGTGACAGCTATGTGGTTGTTTCAAAATAAAGATGTAAAATTCTATCATGTTTGACAGTAAACTGGGAGCGGCATGAAACATCTTGAGCCTGTTGAAAACATCAGAAGTAAATTACCTTTTCAGCTTTTGAGTCTTCTCCTTGCATTTTCTGAAGCTCCTCTGATACATTTTTATATTGGAGCTTTGCATTGCTCAACTCTGCTTCCAGCGATGCAACCTGAAAGGAACACAGAATTCAAATTATTCAGCGATTCATTTTCTACTGTGCACGTCCTCATCATTCTGGCTTACTTCAGGCCCAGGAATCGATGCCGGCCAATCACAGGGCTCACATTGACAAATAACCATTCACATGCACACCTTTGAACAATTTAGTAAAGTTGATGATTGCATTATAAAATAATGTACTGTCATGTATTGTAATAATGTCATAAAGCAAGATCTTCTTCAAACTACTCCGAAATTGCTGTTCAAAAGCCAAATGTGTAGTTTACGTTAGTGAGCTGTATGTATTATGTGAGAATTGATACAATGTTCAGAGCTAACGAGTCTGGCTCATGGATGACTTAAAACTGTTAGAGGAAATGGGAGCCCTCGCGGCACATGTAACGTATTTTGTACAGCGCGTTGGCTCTTTAACCGCAAAATGATTTTCGGCAACAACGGATGTGAGGAGAATCAAATTTGCTGAACAACTTGTAGATTGCGGGAGGAAACAGAAGCACAAGGAGAGCAAGGTAAGCTCCACACAGAGACTCGAACCCAGATTTTCTGACAGTGAAGCAGCTGTGCTAACCTTCTTTTGAACCTGTTCAACGGTGCGGTCCTTCTCACTCGACACACTCTTCTCTTGGACCAGGGCTGCCTCACATTCAGCAAGCTGCTTCTCAAACTGAACAAGGGACACACACACACACACACACACACACACACACACACACACACACACACACACACACATATTATGTAGATTTTGTGACACATTGAAAGGAGACTCAAACCCAGATTTCCTGACAGTGAAGCAGGTGTGCTAACCTTCTTTTGAATCTGTTCAACGATGCGGTCCTTCTCACTCGACGCACTCTTCTCTTGGACCAGGGCTGCCTTACATTCAGCCAGTTGCTTCTCCAACTGAACAAAGGACACACACACATATGTAGATTTTGTGACACATTGAAAGGAGACTCGAACCCAGATTTCCTGACAGTGAATCAGGTGTGCTAACCTTCTTTTGAACCTGTTCGACGGCGTGGTCCTTCTCACTCGACACACTCTTCTCTTGGACCAGGGCTGCCTTACATTCAGCCAGTTGCTTCTCCAACTGAACACACAAGGGACACACACATATTATGTAGATTTTGTGACACATTGACAGGAGATTCGAACCCAGATTTCCTGACAGTGAATCAGGTGTGCTAACCTTCTTTTGAACCTGTTCGACGGCGTGGTCCTTCTCACTCGACGCACTCTTCTCTTGGACCAGGGCTGCCTCATATTCAGCAAGCTGCTTCTCCAACTGAACAAAGGACACACACACATATTATGTAGATTTTGTGACATACTGAAAGGAGACTCGAACCCAGATTTCCTGACAGTGAAGCAGGTGTGCTAACCTTCTTTTGAACCTGTTCAATGACGCAGTCCTTCTCACTCGACACACTTTTCTCTTGGACCAGGGCTGCCTCATATTCAGCAAGCTGCTTCTCCAACTGAACAAAGGACACACATTATGTCGATTTTGTGACACATTTAAAGGAGACTCAAACAGAGATTTCCTGACAGTGAAACAGGTGTGCCAACCTTCTTTTGAAACTGTTCAACGACGCGGTCCTTCTCACTCGACGCACTCTTCTCTTGGACCAGAGCTGCCTCACATTCAGCCAGTTGCTTCTCCAACTGAACACACAAGGGACACACACAAATTATGTAGATTTTGTGACGTATTTAAAGGAGACTTGATCCCAGATATCCTGACAGTAAAGCAGATGTGCTAACCTTCTTTTGAACCTGTTCAACGACGCGGTCCTTCTCACTCGACGCACTCTTCTCTTGGACCAGGGCTGCCTCACATTCAGCAAGCTGCTTCTCCAACTGAACACACAAGGGACACACACATTATGTAGACTTTGTGACACATTTAAAGGAGACTCGAACCCAGATTTCCTGACAGCGAAGCAGGTGTGCTAACCTTCTTTTGAACCTTTTCAATGACGCAGTCCTTCTCACTTGACACACTCTTCTCTTGGTCCAGGGCTGCCTCATATTCAGCAAGCTGCTTCTCCAACTGAACAAGGGACACACACACACATGTAGATTTTGTGACACATTGAAAGGAGACTCAAACCCAGATTTCCTGACAGTGAAACAGGTGTGCCAACCTTCTTTTGAAACTGTTCAACGACGCGGTCCTTCTCACTTGACGCACTCTTCTCTTGGACCAGGGCTGCCTCACATTCAGCAAGCTGCTTCTCCAACTGAACACACAAGAGAGACACACACAAAGTAGATTTTGTGACACATTTAAAGGAGACTCAAACCCAGATTTCCTGACAGCGAAGCAGGTGTGCTAACCTTCTTTTGAACCTTTTCAATGACGCAGTCCTTCTCACTTGACACACTCTTCTCTTGGTCCAGGGCTGCCTCATATTCAGCAAGCTGCTTCTCCAACTGAACACATAAGGGACACACACACAATGTGGATTTTGTGACACGTTTAAAGGAGACTCGAACCCAGATTTCCTGACAGTGAAGCAGGTGTGCTAACCTGATTTTGAACCTGCTCAATGATGCGGTCCTTCTCACTCGATGCACTCTTCTCTTGGACCAAGGCTGCCTCATATTCAGCAAGTTGCTTCTCCAACTGAACACACAAGGAACACGCACACACGTTATGTAGATTTTGTGACACATTTAAAGGGGACGCATTGTGTAAACTATACTTTTTAAGGCCTGTATATTAATTGTTGTATATGTCTGGAGTGCCTGCCATAAAGCAATTTTTTTCCTGTTAATTAGGAAACATATTTACATTCCTATGAGCACAAATTCAATAGCCGCATCAAACGATCAATTTTGATTGACGTGCTATTGTATTACATTAGATGAGGGCTGATCAAATTATGAGCTTCGGGGTTGTTCAGGTTATATACAGTAACATTTCCATCGGTGCTACATAACGAGCAGTTCTTTAATCCGGCCCAGAGAACATTTACATGAGAAATAATGGAGCTGAAAGATTATAGCCAAAATGCTAATCAGGACTATGTGAAGGAAAATATATGTATTTTTATTGCACTACTTAACGTAAAGAATATTCAGTGCACAATGACGCGTGGAAATAGATTTCCAATTTAGAAGAAATGCGGTGGGCAGCTGAGTTGTACCTTGAGCATCGCGTAACTGCCGCTGTCGTGCTCCTCTTGCACTTTGAATCTTTCACGCTGATGCGCCACACCGCCATGTCCGGAGGAGGTCTCCGCCACTTCCTCCACCCTCCTTTCTTGCCACTCCCCCCTTTTGGAGCTGCCCTCTCTGGCCTTCTCCATTTCCCTCCTTTCCCTCTCCCTCACCCATTCCTTCTCCCTCTCCTCACATTGCTTCTGCCAATCCCTCCTCTCCCTCTCCCTTTCTGCCCTTCCCTTCAATTGTTCCTTCTCTCTGTCTTCCCACTCCCTCCTTTCCTTCTCCCTCTCCTTCACCCATTCCCTCTCCTTGTGCTCCTGCTCCTTCCTTTCCTTCATCCTGTCCTCCAAGTCCTTTTCCCTCTCCTCCCTTTCCTTCACCCATTCCCTCTCCTTGTACTCCTGCTCCTTCCTTTCCTTCACCCTGTCGTCCAAGTCTTTCTCCCTCGCCTCCCTTTCCTTCACCCATTCCCTCTCCTTATTCGCCTGCTCCTTCCTTTCCTTCATCCTGTCCTCTAATTCTTTCTCCCTCGCCTCCCTTTCCTTCGACCATTCTCTCTCCTTGTTCTCCTGCTCCTTCCTTTCCTTCATCCTGGCCTCTGATTCCTTTTCCCTCGGCTCCTTTCCCTTCACCCATTCCCTCTCCCTGTGCTCCTGCTCCTTCCTTTCCTTCATCCTGTCCTCCAAGTCCTTTTCCCTCTCCTCCCTTTCCTTCACCCATTCCCTCTCCTTGTTCTCCTGCTCCTTCCTTTCCTTCATCCTGTCCTCCAATTCCTTCTCCCTCTCCTCCCTTCCTTTTGCCCATTCCCTCTCCTTGTCCTCCTGCTGCTTCCTTTCCTTCATCCTGTCCTCCAATTCCTTCTCCCTGTCCTCCCTTCCCTTCGCCCATTTCCTCTCCCTGTGCTCCTGTTCCTTCCTTTCCTTCATCCTGTCCTCCAATTCCCTCTCCCTCGCCTCCCTTCCCTTCACCCATTCCCTCTCCCTGTACTCCTGCTCCTTCCTTTCCTTCACCCTGTCCTCCAATTCCTTCTCTCTTGCCTCCCTTCCTTTCGCCCGTTCCCTCTCCTTGTCCTCCTGCTGCTTCCTTTCCTTCATCCTGTCCTCCAATTCCTTCTCCCTGGGGTCCCTTTCCTTCGCCCATTCCCTCTCCCTGTGCTCCTGCTCCTTCCTTTCCTTCATCCTGTCCTCCAATTCCTTCTCCCTCGGCTCCCTTTCCTTCGCCCATTCCCTCTCCTTGTCCTCCTGCTCCTTCCTTTCCTTCATCCTGTCCTCCAATTCCTTCTCTCTCGCCTCCCTTTCCTTCGCCCATTCCCTCTCCCTGTGCTCCTGCTCCTTCCTTTCCTTCATCCTGTCCTCCAGTTCCTTCTCCCTCGCCTCCCATTCCATCCGTTCCTTCTCCCTCTCCTTCGCCCTGGCCTCCTTTCCCTTGAGCCTCTCTTTCTCCCTTTGTCTCACCCTCTCCTCCCACTCTCTCTCTCGCTCCTTCACCATTGCCGCCTGCTTTTCCATGTCCTTCTGCATCTTCATCGGGATGGCGATTGCTTGCCTTCAAGTATAAAAGTTAAAGAAGACTTCTTAACAGGTTTTGTACAGCTGTCATTAAATTTAATTGAGTGCTTTTTAATGCTGTTTTTCATGCAACTTAAAACTAATTAAAACAAACAATTACCACACACCCAAACATTTACATACATTCATGTATAATGAATACAAAATAGCATTTTGTATTTTAGTTCACTGATACAAGAATTTAATCATAATTTACATAGTTATTTAAAGTTAAAAAGATGAAGTATGCAAGTTAAAGTGAAACACTGAGCCACATTTGTGTTGAGGGCATTTTTCTGCCACTAGGTGGGATTAGTGTTTCATTTTGGACCGTGACAGGAGCAGTACATCTTCCCAAATTAAGAGCAAATTAATTGGAACATGAAGCAAATTGTGGACTCCATATGCATCGTAGAGGAGTGCGTAACAGATACAAGTCCAGATAATTCAGATCATGTCTTCTTTGTTTTGTTTTTTTAATTACGGCTCACTAAAGAGTTAGTAGGTTGTTTAATTTTACACTTGATGGTGCAAAGGTACTACAAATCCCAACTACTTGTACACAAGCAATTAAAAATGCATTTTTACAAAACTTGCCCCCTTTAAAATTAGTGTACACATTCGGAAACAACTTACTTTTGCAGTAACTCCACGTGAGTAGTTAGTTTGTGGTTCTCCTCAGTCAGTTGCTCCTTCTCCCGCTTCCACATGTCTCTTTTTTCTTGGAGAGATGACAGTTGTGCGTCCTGATAGAAGACAAAAATTGTATATAAAGTCTTTGCAACAGGAAAGCCAAGTGAGTCACCTGTATGGACTCTGGGTCGCACCTTATCCTGCAGCTGAGTCAAGCTTTTCTCAAGGCTGGCCTCGAATCGCTCAGCTTTCTGCTTGTGTACACGTGAGGCCTTCTTGAGGGCCTCCTTCTCCTGCGAGGTCTGTTCCATCAGAGCCGTCAGGGATGCTTTAAGGTCATCTAGCTCTGCCTTGTGTTGAGTTAGGGTTCGCTCAAGTGTCTAGAAAAGAAGAATGTGCTATAACATGACAACTTGCTCATCCTGGGAGTGAGGGGCAACACATTCAGGGCTTCTTACCCGCACTTGCACAGTCAATCGATTGTTTTCCGCCTCCTTGTTGCGTAGCTGCCCCTGTATACGGGCACGAGCACCTTCTGCAGACTTAGCTATGTTTAGAGCACTCTTGATGTTCTCCTGTGGTCAAGAAGAATTATTGCTTATTGAAACTGTCTTTTTTTTCCCGTGTCACTGTACCGCGTAAATTGCACTTGAATTGAATGTGGATATAACTTGGTAGTTGTGACAGAGCATTGAACTATGCTAACATGTGGCATGTACTCGCCTGTTCTTTTTGCTGCAGATACATCAGCTCTTCCGCTCTTTTTTGTGTTACACCAAGGTCACCTTTTAGAAGCTGGAGAGAACAAATGAGAGGAAACTACAACGGATATTATCCACTACAAAGACAAAAAGCACTGGGACACGAGGACATTTCAACAAAAAAAAAAAAAAAGAAGAGTTTCTACATCAAGAGTGCTCTTCTGAAAAGGCTGGCTTTGAATGTTCTCTCTGTGCTTGTGTGGGTTTTGTGTGGGTAGCCCCTGTTACCTCCCATGCTACAAAAACATGCACCTTAGGTTTATTGAGGACTCCACCTCGTCCGAAGGTGTGAATGTGTCTGAACGGTTGTCTTTCTATATGTACCCGGTGACTGACTGGCAACCATGGATGGATGGTTGGAGTGATGACTATTGGCACTTGCGAGTTGTTTTCATATTTTAGTTCCTATACTTGAGTGGCCTTAAATCCTTTGGTATTCATAGCACGTATGCACTTGGGTGCATTTTTCACAAAACACACCTGATTTTCACGTTCAATCTGGAGGATCTTATTCAGCAAAGCGTCAATCTTGGTGCTCGCATCAAGGCGATCAGTCTGGTTAAAAAGAAGAAAACAACCACTCAGAAACTTTCCATTTAAGCCTGAAGATGAAACGAATGACAACCAACCTCCTCATCCAGAAGCTGGTTCAGTCTTTGGCGCACAAGCTGGTTAATTTGACGAAAGTCCTCCATTTTTTGTAGCAAGAGTCTTCTATGCTTTACCGTGCGCTGCCGGTTGACTGCAGACGATGGAGCATCCTTTGACGAACAAGAGGAAACATTAGGAATTTGCAATACTCTGCTCACGACACGAGTTGAGAAACGTACCTTCAGAATGTCTTTGAATGACAGGAGCTGTGCGGTTGCAGAGACGATGGCAGCTTCGGCGTCCATTAGTCTCTTCATGAATGATCCAAACCCTTTGCTGTTGTCCCCAGCCTTACACGGACTACAAGGGGTATGTGGAGATAGAACAGTTTGTTAAGTGGGTCATTTTTCAGGCAGCTTACGCCTGTCGCTTCACAATGTCTTCTTAGGACGCATGCATGTTCCTCACCAGTGGACCCCAACCTGTGGCGTTCTGTTGAGACCAGTGTTAGTCCAAATGGTCTTTGAGGCTTCACGAGAGCCTTCGAGGTCTGCACAAGTCAGTGTCACACCCAGCCTGGCTGAGGAACTGCTGCCAGGAGGTTGACTCTGCCGTTCATTCTCAGGAAACATAACTCCTGTCATCGATGAAACAATAATAGAGAGGTTCCTAACGTATTAAACATTTTAATTACCCTCATGAGTGACTTCAACGGCGCTATACAAATCTAAGATACATTTATTACTAATACGGTGAGAAATGCACTCAACTGAATGAAGGTTCTATTTTATCTTGAGTGTTAGCTTGTGTCGTCAAGGTGTGTTGTCAGGGAACCGTGGTGTTAACTCCCCCTCTTTATGACGTTTAAACATTTCGTTTCGATCAAATAATACGACTTACCGAAAACACAGTAAACGCCGACTTCCCTATAATTAAATGCTCACAAGCAGTCTGCTGTTAATAAAGACATAACTCACGGATTTGGTCTTGTTTCAGACGGCGAACACTCCAAAACACCCGCCCACTTAATCAATCTCGGCGATTTGAAGATGATTGGCTAGTCAATGGATCATATCTTACGTCACCTAGTTTCCTCATCGCCGATTCGCTGCATTGAAGTAGAAGTAGGTGGTACTCACGCGATCAAATTCGCTGACAGCCAATGAGCAGAAAGCGACACTGCTTTTGGCTGAAACCATAGAAACTAAACGGAAGTTTACCGTTGCGAGCTCCGCTAACAAACACAGCTACAAAGATTTACGAGTATGTTTTTTTTCATCTACTCGAACGCTTCAAAAGTAGCCTTAATTCGACATAAAGGCGTATATCACAAGCACACAACTGATATTTGCTCTCGTAAATGCGCTGTTGTGTCTTAAATAGCAGTTAGCTTGACGGCTAATGGTTCTCAGCCTCGATACTACAATGTTCAAAGCTAAAATACTCCTAATTGGTCCAAATGAGGTAAGTAAAAATACACACCTTTAACCGTATAGTGTTTAACGCAGCTGTTGCTTCACGTGTTCAGTTATAAAACTAAATGACAAACCAGCACTGATCCATGGTTTCTGTAAATGGTCCCCTCCCATTTGTTTGACTAATACAGAGATATTCATTTCAGAGTGGGAAATCTGTCCTAGCAAATTTTCTCTCAGACGCAACAGAAAATGTTGGAGGCGAATACAGACCCACTCAAGCAGTCAGGTACGAGCTACATGACAATCCTCAAATATCACCAACGGCTCTCTAATTTTAAGATTTGCATGATTAAATTAATAGTGGTGTTTCTATGGCGCTTCATTTTTTTTCTTGCAGGATACTAGAATTTGAAACACAATTGGATGGTTGCGGTGAGGTAAAATCATGCGAGGTTGAGCTCTGGGACTGCTCTGGCGACTTCAAGTGTGTTCGATAAACCTTCTTTCTTTCACTTAATTTGCACCATGAAGATAACGTTTTACAGACTGCTTCCTCTTCCAGGTTTGAGTCATGCTGGCCTGCACTCACCAAGGACTGCAGTGGTGTGGTGCTCATTTTTAATCCAGACGTTCCAAGTCACTTGAAAGAAATCGAGACCTGGCACTCGATGTTCATCTCCTCGCAGGGCTTGCAGGACAGCCAGTGTCTGCTCATTGCACATCACAAGCCCGGCAGTGCAATAGAAGAAGGTCGACTGCCTTTAGGTAATCCTTTTTCAATGCCTTCTATATTATAAATGAACAATGCTTCACTTTTTTTTTTTTTTTTAAATGCAGCCTCACAGCTGAGCAGACTTCCACTTATTCATTCTGAAATGGAGGAAGAGCCCGAGGACCTGAGGCGAGCTTTCTGCAGCTACCTGGGGAAAGTAGTAAATACACTTTCGGAAAGTCGGGAGCGGGAGGAGATGTCCATCATCACGTAGCAACAAAATCTCTTAAAAATTAGCAGGTAGCTTCCATTTTTTTCCCCCTCGAACATTTCTAAATGATTCATCAGACATATCAGACGGGTTACTGTAGCTCTCATAGACAGACTTACATATACTTGTTTATATTTGGTGTGAAGAACAGGGGTCACCAAGTAAACATCTTTACAACGACACATTCGAGTACTAAATATTTGAAGGGGTAAAGACAAAATAAATGAATGAAATAATTTAGCGGTGCCATGTTTTGGGCACTCTGGAGCCCTGTGGCAGCCTCATGCTTTCGGGCTGTTTTTCTTCAGCTGGAATTGGGGCCTTAATCAAGGTATAGGGAATTATGAAAAGTTCCTAAAAGCAGTCCAGTTTTTGCATAAAACCTGCAAGGGAAAAAAAATGTCAGGAACGTCACAAGGATAACCATCCTTTAAAGTCCTCATCCGCAAAAGCAAACAACCTTGAATCATTACAGTCCTGTATTTACACAGTCACACTTTGTCCTTGCAGGAAAATGTTCACTCAAAAATATAACTGCACAAGCAGGATATCAACTGCATATAGGGCATTTTATCATCAATTAATGTATTAAAGCAGTTGGTTTCTCTCTACAAGGAGAGAGAAATAGCACATTCTATATTTAGAGTGCCTTTTGGATGTCACCCCGCAGCGTCAAGATACTCATATTGAGACACAGACGCAGTTGAATGAGTCATAATTTCAAATGGACAGACAGGATGACGAAAAAAAGAGGTCAGGGTGACTAAACTCGCAATTGAGGTGAAAACGAACATCATTCAATTTGGCCAGTAGCACACACGCACATGCTAAGATGGGCCAATGATCGGCCTTGAGGGGCATCATTTCGTTCACACTTGACACATTCGGTCTAATAATCATCCTATTCCCTAAGTCAATGCTTTGTCCTGGACTGACCCGCTTGCTCGAAGCATATCATTTGTCATTAGCTTCATTAAAGAAAGAGTCTTAGAAAGGATGGAGTAATATCTCAAACGTGCTCAAGCATGTTTTTAGCTGGACTACAAGAGTTGATTGCATTTGCATAGCTGCATATCGCTCAAAATGTGATTAACCGATGTCTTATTCTAGTTCTAGTTCAGTATCTTTTTAAGGGCTTGTCCACTTCTAACCGTCATTACAACTTGATAGTTGTCGTCAAAAAGAGTCTTCATCGGTCAGTGTGCTGCACATCAAAACGTACATGACGTATATCATAAGAGTATCGTATTTTTTGGTGTGTTTGTGTGTGTTAATGTTGGAATCAAGTGTAAGCCATTGTGTCACTACTGTATCAACATATTAAAGCAGAAGGCAAGTCAAACATTTTCTTGACAGTAGTGTGTTCTGTGTGGCCCCACTGCTCTTCACATTGTATTCTGATTAATTTTGTGTTTGTGAAATATGAATTAAGCAGCAAGACCCACACATTGCTCTCCATCTCAGGGGGCCGCCATTTTGCCTCTTGCTGTCATCACATTGCTTATCTTGCAAATGTCACATGACCAAGCTTAGAAAACAGGTGAGCTATGTTTGGTTGTTCCCTGAGTCCTGAGCGACTGTGATGTCATTTTCAGTCGACAGCAAGTGGCAAAATGGCTGCCCCTGAGGTGGATCAAAACGGGTGTATTTTTGCTCAATATTCCACAAACACAGTATTAATCTGAATGCTGTGTTTAGACTAGTGGGGATAAATAGGACACATTGTAAAGAAAACCTATGACTAATAAATAGTGTAAAGAAAGCATATATAATAAAAAATAATAAGGAAACAATGTTTCATTCTAAATGTTTTGTTGCACGAATAACAAAAAAACCTTGAATTTCAACTCTGATCATTATAAAATAATGGATTTGGTTCATTCTCCAAACATGGTGGGTAAAGTCCATGCCCAATTACCGAAACATTGGTTTCATCTGACCACAGTAAATCCTCCCATGCCTTCTCCAAGTCATTTGGGGCTAACTGGTGGGCAAGATTTCACTACTTTTTGGGCACAATGTGTTCCCAACCCTTTTTTGCGGTTTTTGACATCCAAATTGCCTTCTGATCTGGCAAAATGGCTGCCCCTGAGGTGGATCAAAACGGGTGTATTTTTATGCTCAATATTCCACAAACACAATATTAATCTGAATGCTGTGTTTAGACTAGTGGGGATAAATAGGACACATTGTAAAGAAAACCTATGACTGGTAAATAGTGTAAACAAAGCATATATGATAAAATAATAATAAGGAAACAATGTTTCGTTCTAAATGTTTTATTGCACGAATAACAAAAAATCTTGAATTTCAACTCCGATCATTATAAAATAATGGATTTGGTTCATTCTCCAAACATGGTGGGTAAAGTCCATGCCCAATTACCGAAACATTGGTTTCATCTGACCACAGTAAATCCTCCCATGCCTTCTCCAAGTCATTTGGGGCTAACTGGTGGGCAATATTTCACTACTTTTTGGGCACAATGTGTTCCCAACCCTTTTTTGCGGTTTTTGACATCCAAATTGCCTTCTGATCATTACCAAGGCCCTGCCATTTCCCTTAAGGCCGCTTCCTTACCTTTTTCGTGATCATTCTCACGCCATGAGGCAAGATTTTGCACCGAGCGCCATACTGAGTGCAACCGATGGTCATTTTGTGTGTCTTCCACTTTGGAATAATGGCGCTATTAGTTACCACCTTCTCACAAAGCCTTTTGAGGATGTTTTTGGAACAGATTCCACCCTGGTGCAAGTTTATATCTTGTCCCTAACTGTTTGACAGCTGTTTAGTTGTTTTTTTTTTTTTTTTGCCTGTGCTGGTATGAAGATTGAAAAATAATTTATTTGTTGAACAGGTATGCTTTATATGCATGATGCGCTGAGATGAGGAGTATTTGAATTGTAATAAGCTGGTTGTCCACAGCTATGAGTAAGCCACAGGGGCACTAACATTATGGCCTGAGTTGTAGGGTAGCCAATATTTTGTTCACTCAGTAAAAGGAACAATGTGTATATAAATATGTGTGTATAAATTAAAAAAAAATGCAATATGAATGTTAATTTCTTTGTAAGAGGACACTCTACATTCAGCAGGGTTTCAAAGCATTATTTCTCCCACTGTAAACTGTATGGCACCTTCATAAATAGTCAAGTCAGAGATTTCATCTGCTTTGAAAGGATTTTATTGGCATGTAAAGTACATATAAGTCAGTGGGTGACATGAAACAAGCACAAGAAAACACAGTACAATTTTTTTATGGTAAGGCATGTTAATGATAATGTCGGGAATACAAATGAAATAATAATAATTATTTAAAAATTCGCGCCTGTAATCTTGTCGTAAAACCAAACCAGCCTTGGCATGTAAAATACATATAAGTCAGTGGGTGACATGAAAGAAGCACAAGAAAACACAGTACAATTTGTTATGGTAAGGCATGTTAATGATAATGCCGGGAATACAAATGAAATAATAATAATAATAAAAAAATCCGCGCCTGTAATCTTGTCATAAAACCAAACCAGCTGAGGCTGATTTTCTCCATTTTGACTTGTACAGTGAGCGTGGCGAAAAGCCCCCGATCATGTTGGAACGACGGGGAGCCGGTCCCTTGCCGTTTTGAGGGGGCCTAACTCCGGTTCCTGCTGAACTGAGCCAGTGTTTGGTGAACATCCAACTGTTATCAGCTCAGTAGGCACAGGAGGTTGAGCCCAGGCACCCGCGCACCGCCCTTTGGTCGCCACACGGGGGAGAAGTAGAGCACACGCAAGCAAAACTCTTGTGACTTTGTCGGTTTCCTCGAAATCGTCCCGAACGGTTGGTGATTCCCACATTTGTAATATTTTCCTATCACCATTCGTCGATCCTAACTATAGTGAAACTCTGGCGTTAAACAGCCCCGACGAGAGCTCAGTTCAGTGAGTGTCATTGTTCAAACTAGTTCTGTCTTCAAAAGGAAGAAAAATGGTAATCAAGGTCCAGTAAGTCCAATGAAAATTAAAATCAAAAAACATTGACCAAAGTCCATTAAAAATGATGATGTTGATATATCCACCAATGTTGCGCTCATGCTGTCTAAAACAATTTGATTTGATGTCACTAGGGATGAAATGGTCGCGGTTACTAGTGACATTTCAAATGTGATACCGTATTTAGCATATCTGAGAGTGAAAGTTCAGCAATCAGACAGAAAATGTTTAGATTTTTGGGGAGATATATATATTATTAATGTTTGTGTTTCATCTTATAGTTTTCTGTTTTTTAAAAACAATTTTGTTGTTTGCTATCTTTCTCCAGCTGTGTACATATATATTTTTTGTCATTTTCTCACATTCAATTTTAGTTATTTTTCCCATATTTTTCATTTTTTTTCTTATCTGTGTTTATCTGTTTTTTTTTGTGTGTATGTAAATTTTAGTTTTTTTATTTTTAATTTTTTTGCAGCTGTGAAAATACTTTGACCTGTGCCGCATCCATTTGCATCTCCCAGACACTTTACCTTTTGGAATATCATGTTAATCTACATCACGGTGGTCATTTTTCTCCCAATAATCATGTGATGAAAATGTCTTAGCTTTTCATCAATACGTGAGCTATACCAACACAGGATGAAGGCGTACGTTTATTTGTCCGCGTTTGGGTTGGATTTCCCTCAGTTGTCGAGCTTTTTTTTCCCCCTGCTGCCTTTTCGAGAAATATGTTACATAAGAGTCTATTAGCAGCGTTGCGGTCAGAGCGGGATTCGTAAAGCCTTACATTCACACAAACTTGGATGCAGCTTCCGCTGTTGACCACCCAGACAGTAATTGCGCTCAAAGTTCACAATTACATCGCTACTTGTTTTCTCCCCCCGATGAGACATTTCCTGTATTTCCTTCCTGTGTGTGACTCAGCCTTCACTTACCCCCCACCCCCTCCTCCTATGCTATGCGTTACCAAGGCTTCTTTAGATAGCATATTGTGAAGCTTATAAATAACCCAAAAATCTATACAAGCAGGAACTTTTCTTTAGCATGTCTACTCACCAGCCATGTCAGGCACAACCGCCTTAATTATTGTTCCCTTGTATAGTGAACTAAAGCTCGGGAGAGTTGACGCACCCCCTTTTCTCCAGCACCTAAGAAAGTCTAAACAAAGCCCATCATAAACTTTTGGAGCAGTGTTTGTGAAACATTTCAAGACACACATGCACTTTGACAAACTGAGTTGGCACTAAAAAGTGATAACAAAGAGCCAATGGATACTTTAAGAATACTTTTTACATGAAAAGACACGCATCCCCTTCGCCGTCTTGACATAGTTAGCGCCAGTGCGCCTCCTCTTCTGTGCATACGCTTTCACACCCTGGTCAGCCGTTCACATCCAAATAAAAAGTCAAAACTTGCTGTACTGTTAGAGCAGGCTTTATGAAACATTTTAAACTGGGCACTCCCTTTAGGGTAAAATAAAATATATGTAATAATAAAACCGGTTCATAGCTGATAAACTATGCAAACATGATCAAACTGTGACAACATAATCACTTTACAAATCTGAAGACCGTTTTTTGTTTTTTTAAACATTCTTATTGCAGAGAAGACTTTTCTTATCTCTTGATTTTGACAACTGTACAGCGGCTCGTTTCTTAACTTCATATATAAGTTGATTCCACGTTGACTCTTGGCAGCTGTTACAACAGCGGCGCTTCAAAACGCTGGAAAGGCTCGCAAGGAGCGGAACTTAGCCACTGTGAACACAGGCTTTTCCACTGAACTGTTCACGAAGCGAGCTAAGTCCTGCGCCTCGTCCAAACTCCTGAGGCGTCCAGATGGCTTGTGCTGTAGTGTGGAGGGAAATTTAGAGCCAAACGCATGGATTAATCAGATCGTGGTCGGGAATTTGGCTCGGATAAAGCATGTGGATGTATGTGTGTGTGTGTGTGTGTGTGTGTGTGTGTGTGTGTGTCCTGTGATGTTTGCAAGATGAGCCCTCAGGCACTGTGATGTCATTTTCAGTTGACAGCAAAAGGCAAAATGGCCGCCCCCTGAGATGGAAAAAAATGGTGGATTTTTTTTATGCTTATCGGGTTCCCTTTAGCACTGTCTTGTGAAATGGTGTGTGTGTGTGTGTGTGTGTGTGTGTGTGTGTGTGTGTGTGTGTGTGTGTGTGTGAAACCATTAAAAAAAAAAAAAATCCACCAGTTTTGATCCATCTCACGGGGCGGCCATTTTTCCACTTCCTGTCAGGCTCAGCTTGCAGACATCACAGAACATTTCCAAGTGAGCCAAAATTTAAGAATGACAATGTACAGTCAAAAGTGATCTACTTTCTGTATTTATTTAACTGATTGATTAGTTAATTATGATTAAGTCCCAGATTAAAAAAATAATAATAATAATTTGGGGAAGAACATCCTTGTGTACATTCTTGGAAGACTGTACTTGACGTAAGTGTACTTGCGTTCTTGCTATGGACAAAACGGCAGTAACGTGGAAAATTTATGGGAAAATATTGAATACAATATTTGCTTTGGGCATCTTAGCTTGTGCAGGTGTACCCAACGTTGTGGCAGCTGAGTGTATTCTGTTCCGGTTGGGCTCCATGCGTGCGTTTTAGTTATAACCGGTTGGAAATCCCTGGCAATGTGATTTACATTACATAAAAAAACAAATCACTCTGCCAGGAATCCCTTCGGCTAAACCGGCCTCCTCTCTCAATCCCACCCGGGAGACGGCAACATCCATCCAATGTCCGCACCTGGTAGGAGGGGAAAAAACAAAACAAAAAAGATGCATGGCGTTAGACATGGTTAGAAGGGAGGACAAAATGAGTGCTGGTGGTGGTGGCAGATCATCTCATCACTTGCTCATTACGGCAAACACGCATGCACACCTTTTAGAAATGTTGACACTTGGACACACACACCCGTCACACCTCTGCACTTGGATAATTGCAACTCTATATAAACTGTGTGAATGTGGCCTGCTCTGCATGTGAATGGCGGATCCGGTTTGCGTACGCTTAGTTTATTCAATGCGGAAAATATGTTTTTCTAAAGAGTTCATGCACCAGTCCTATCATCCCTAGGGAGGTGGCACACCACCTTTCTAAGCCACGCCCCCTGAAAGACTTGGCTGACTTTGTCAATTAATTTTGTACGCATTTATTTTGGTATTGCTGTCCCTCCGGACAGAAGAAGGACAATCAAACAGTCCTCTGGGTATTGTAGTTGACAAATTGTCCATTCTTCCTCTTCTTTTTCTTTTGGCTTTTCCCTTCAGGGGCTCGCCACAGCGAATCAGTTGCCTCCATCTAACAAGCAAGAAATTGTCCATACAAAAACAAAAAAAACAAACCTAAAACTAAAAAATCTAAACTGAATCAAAGCATTTTTGAAACAAATAAAAACTAACAAACCCTCTCTAAAACGTAACCTGCGATTATTTTCGGACTTGAAGATGAGGGCACTACTTTTTGAAGAAAATCCAACTAAATTCTCATAAGAGCGGAACCCCCTGTCAATTATTCCCTCACTTGTGCCTAAATGATCGCACGCACAAGTCGCCAGCAGCAACACAGATCACCACAGGAATATAAAAAGTGTCTTTCTTCACTCAATCATCTTTGAGATCAGCTCACAATGATGAAATAAAGATGTTGAGTATCAAAGTGGCCTCTCGCCTCCATCCTGCTTCCAGTTGTCTTGCCATTTCCCAACAGTTCTATTCAAGGTTTGGGACTCTTTCAGCTCATTGCTTCGTATTTATTGCCATCCCCACCACCCCCCACCGCACTTCTCCATTCTTTTACAGCTCTCATATGAGCAATTCTCCAATGCAAGCCGGCAGCTGTTTTCGATGAAAACTCTGTACTGCTGCTGGCGGCAGATAAAGCGACGGAAAGGTAGCAGAGAACCTCGTTAGAGGAGAACAAACAGCAAAAAAAAAAAAAAAAAGTAATGTTAGCTATCAAAGCATGACCTCAAATGAACACTTAATGCGTCTTTATATCCACTCAATGTGCAAACAAGATATGGCTTGCAACATTGCGCTATAAATCAGGTTCTCTGAGTCGTTTTCCCTGCCCGGACAGGTCACGCAAGGAAATAAAAGCGTACAAGTCAAAGCATTGACTGAAATGAAAAAAGATTCAGCTGTCAGGTGTTTTTGTTTCTGTATCACTTGCAGGGATCAAAATAGCAAAAGACACTGAACAGAAAAAAGGTAGTTGATGGTTTCCATTGTGAAAATCAGACTTTATATTGCCAGTCTTCTCTTTTCTTCATGTAAAATGACAATTTTATTCTCACCATATCGCAACTTTATTCCACATTACCTACATTTCAAAATCATGACCTCATTGTTCGAAGTCAGACCTTGTGTCTTAAAATTGCCTCCATTTTGATTTGCATTAAATCTAATAAATTCACGGGAAGTGACCAATTTGTGAAATTTGGGGGAGAAAAAAAATTGCCACCGAAAGTTGCCTTTCATTTATCTTGTAAAAGCCTGACTTTTGCGGTCCGCTGTTGTCTTTTTCCCTTAATAAAATGAGCAACATATTGTCGTTTATTTTTCATTCCCCCCCCCCCTTCAAAAACATAATTGACACAGTGTTGTTTTTTTTCTACTACAGTCCCACAATTTCTTGTAAAAGTCATAACAGTAACATTTGTTTTTTTGGAATATGCCCGCCACGTAAAATGACAACGTTATTGTTTGAAATATTATCATTTTTCTCCATAAAACAAGGCCCTCAACCCCTTTGTCAAATCACAGCTTGAATCTTGTCGATGTTATTCATGCAAGAATCTGACATTTTCTCATGAACTTTTTTAAAAATCATTTTCCTCCCTTATAAACATTACAGTCCGTAATTATAATCATAAAAATAATAAGGGGGAAAAAAATCATTGCAACTTGATTCCCCATAAAGTTTAATTTGGGTTTTAACGCTCCTTCATACTGGTCGAACCGGAGCTGCATGAATGGAAACGATTTGGGAAAACCCTGTAGGAACCTGCAAAAAAAACAAAAAAAACACGTCACCGCAACATCAAATAAACTTTTGGCAGCGTTTCGCGTACACTTTGTTCTCGCTAACGTCTCAGTCCTCCGTCGGGTTTATCTGGATCTGCAAGTGGCTGAGGTTAACAGCCCGGGGCGGGCTCATCGTTTCTGGGCTCGGCTCTGGCAGAGAGTCACGGGAACTCAAATGATTCTCTTGATGTCTGCGTTTGCATGTCTCTCTCTCTCTCTCTCTCTCTCTCTCTCCCCCTCTCTCTGTCTCTTTGTGTGATATTTTTGGACAGTGATGTGCTCTGACGCAGTCCCGCTGTAGTACATTAGTGGGCACGCAGCCATAGAGATTGGCCACACCTAAAGTGAAACGCGGTTTAACAAACTGTAACCGGCATTGATTTTAACACCCTCACCCCGGGGCGCAGTTGAATGAAACATAATCACATGATGAGGGTGGAATGAGATTGTCACGTTTGGACCAGAAGAAAGTTTTGCTAACTGCTGCCTTGCGGCTGCCCCCGAGCTACGGCTTTTTTGATGCCGACCTGAGCCGCTGTTGACCCAGAGGGGCTCCAACCCGTCTGAGCTGTGCTTAGATTTTCCAGTCTGAAGGCCTTGATTATATTTCAAGTGCCACTTCATCATTAAATCTGCCATTTGTAGTCAAGACCTACAAACGTACTCTGCGATTTAGCGCAGCAGAGATGAGAATAAGCTGAGCCATTTTTGACACAACATGTCAGTTTTCCTTTTTTTGGTTTGAAAATAAATAGTTACATCTCTGGAGCTATATTGCTCACCAAATGAAATTTGGGTTTGGCGATCGCTCCACAGCATGCACCATACGCAGTGATCTGCGATCCGAATTAACAGTGCAATTTGACGGCTTGGTGGCCGCTAGCGTTTTGTTTTTATTTTTTCTTTAGACTTCACAGACTAGCACCGCCTTCTGATCATCATTATTGGCAGGCAGGACTTTATTGCCGTAGTATTTTTAAAAAAATGTCACCATATTTTCAACTTTATTCATGAATTATACTCTTATTCATATATATATTTAATTTTTTATACATTTCCACAGCATTATTCTTTTTCTGGATGACTTCCTGTTCAATTTCAGAAAAGGGTCCTTGACGCTTTTTTTGGGGGGGGGGGTGTATTGCAATGATCGACCGGTCACCTAAATTTCACACCAGTGCCTTAGAAAGCTTTTATTTATTAGTTATTCCCAGCAGAGTGTTGCAGTGTAACAGTTGACTTAACTCGTTTTCCAGAATCGTGACTCTGGTTGGGGCATTTACTGTATATTGCTGTCACAAACAGTTGCTGCCGATGTCAATTAAGAACCAAAAAAAAAAAAAGATAAAAAACGTAATATACGGCGCCTGTTGTCAGCGTTGAGCGGCAGCTCCAGCATTAGCGGCGAGCAGTTAGGCGAATTGCTCATATAGGGTGGAAAGAGCCGTGAGATTACTTTTGAAAGTAGTTTAGTAGACAAAAATAACTTCACATTTTGATTCCGACAACCTCACCCAGTCTCATTTTCCTACCAATGACTACTGAACAAACCAGTCTTAGGCAAACGTGCTGTTTTAGCTGGCAAAATCTCAACTGTGGTTGTGACCTCACTTCGTCTCATAGACATAGACCAACATCTGTGAGGAGATATTTCTCTAAAATCTTACTCATGTTGCTTGAGAGGAAGATAGTGTGTTGCTAAGCACATTTGAAATTGAAGGAAAAATGACTTGGTTATTCATTCCTAAGTGGAAATGTCTTTTTTTTTTTTTTTTGTCTTCTATATTTATAATCGTTCTTTAGCCAAGCCAAAATATATATTTTTGTTTTTTTATCTGACTATTTGATAGAATTTTCAGTTGGATAAGATAATTCCATAACTGCAGGCCTACTTTGGAGAATACAGTCATGCAAACCCATCAAATCAAAGGGAACCCGATAGCAGCCATTTTTCATTCCAACGTCTTCCCATCCTGACAAAGCTTGGCGTTCATGTTCACACCGCTCCCAGACTTGATTAACTGTCACAAGTGCTGGCTTGCTCTTTAAAACAGCAGTAAAAGAAATAAAATGCTCTTTTGGTCACGCCTGTCGTGCTACGGTGCCTAGCCCAAAACACGAGCACCAAGTCAAGGGTAGGGGGCCGCCGGGACTTTAAGAAGCCGGCCTCATGACTTCCAAGCAATCCGTGCTGCTTGTCAGCTCCTCTCCTCTTTCTTTGAAGGGCCACCAGCCAGGGCCTTTCTCTTGTGATTACCCTGTGATTTGAACAGCCGACTCAACACTTTTTTGGCAGCAGGCCAATAGCGCACAAGATCGGTCTGGGCCTTGCACAGTTCTTGTCCTAGAGTGACCTTTTGAGTAGTTGTAACCTGTGTTAAAAAAAAAAAAAAAGTGGTACAGGTATTTTATACTGGCTCTGTTGAGGCTTTTTTTTTTTTTTTGCTCCTTATGTTCAAAGGTTTGGGTGAGCAAGCAAGGCTTTGATCATCATTTTGCTCAGGGCAAAGACAAAAAATGCCTGCATGCTTTTTACCTCCACCAATGATGTCATTTGTAATGCATGTCTATGCCTCCTTTTTTGCTAGTGTGTGTGTGTGTGTGTGTGTGTGTGTGTGTGTGTGTGTGTGTGTGTGTGTGTGTGTGTGTGTGTGTTTGGGGAGCTTTGTTGATACGTAATTCATCCACCCATTTTCTATACCGCTTATCCTCGTATACAAATAGTCGGGTCTCAAGAACACCTTCCCATCCAGTAAGTAGGAAATTAAACAACCAAATAATTATTTTGCGGGCTGCCTAATTGTGAAAATGTTTCGCTGTGACCTCACAATTCAACATCTGCTTGTGTTGGCCACGAGGGGTGTCACACATACTTTTGCCCAAGAGCCCCATTTGATTTTTCAATACAGATAGATGAGCTATGTCGTTTGAAGATGGATATATTTTTTTTACTTGATGTATTTATTTTACAGACCTTTTCCTGTATTAAATTTAAAAATAAAAATAATAAATCGCTGGTACTTATAAAACATTTTTACACATTTATGTGTATAGATAGTGCTATTTTTATTCTTGCAATTTCCAATAAATAAACCAATTGTACTGGTCAACAAATTTGAACAAAATTTAATTAGAGATGCAAGTAAAAAATATCTTAAAACCTGATGTGCTAGAAAAAAAAGTAAAGACTGTTTTTTTTTTTTTTTTAAATCAGCCTCAACGCATGATTAAAATTAGCTGTTGACCAGTGTTATCTAATGAGATAAATGCTGTACATGAAAAATACATTGGAATTAACAACTTACAGAAAAACAGCTATAGTCATGCAACAAATATTCCTGCACTCTTGATAAAAGTAAATGCTGAGTGAGCCAGAATGAAGTTTGTAGGTAGCGGGATGTTTTGGGGCCTTCGGGCAATACGTTACACTGCACTCATGAACAAACGTAATCTGGCATCTTGCTGATGAAGTAATGCCTCCACGAGTGAAAATGTAAGCTGTAGCGTTATGAGGTGTAATGATGCCCTTTTTTTCTTGCCATGTACAAGACCGGGTGGAACAATATCTCCCTGCATGTCTTGAAATGAGTCACACAGTTTGAGTTTAGCGTTAGTTTTCCATGGCAGAGGTCTAAACTCTTCTCTCTCGTTCACAAAGGCGTTGTTTGGATGGGTTTTATTGAAGCCCTTTTCACAGGGGCCATCGAAGACAACTTTTTGCCATCTTGTCGTCCTTTGTGTGAGGTGGCAACGTGGGAAGAGGAGTGGAAGTCAACTCGCAAGTTTATGACATAGCGTCAGGGTTGGAATTTTGCCATTGTGCAAGGAACGAGCGTTCAGTTTAACACTCTGGTTGTGGCTTCTCACTAAGACTCACTAGCCGGACGACTTTGTGTTGAAGACAATTGTATCAACTGTAGCCCACCGACAATTTCTTTGAATTTTTTTTAGCACACCATTTGGTCTGAGTAGTATTTTCGCTCAAATTATTATAAGTACTAAATACCACTGTCGGACTGATTTAACCGGCTGATATTGGCAAAAATCGGACAATGTCTTTAACTTTTGATTTGGACACTTTTACACATTATGACGTAAGACAAAAATAATGACGTTCAACACCCTGCCAAAATGTGCATATTTTTTTTTCCCTCTGATGCAGCGTTAAACAAATACTACACAAAAAGTATTGCAAAAAAAAAAAAAAAAGTACATTGTTCTGCCTGTAAAAAAAAAAAAGTTATTTTATTTGTTGTATATTTTTAAATTGATCGGACAATTAATCTGTTATCGGAATTCTGTTCTGCCAAATATCAGACTTGGTATCGGCCTCCCAAAAAAAAAAAAAATCCCCTGTCCGTCGGGCCCTATTAAAATAAATTAAAAAAAAAAAACAAAACGCTTCAATCTGACTTCTGTCTGAAATGTCTTGAGTACTGCGGGGGTCCTCGGTTTACAACAATCCCAATTCATAAATTTTGGAGGTTTCAATTGACTATTTGGGCAGAGGCGTAAGAATACGTTGTCATGCGGACACAAGAGATCACGCTCAGTTCCCACCGTGCCAGCTGTTTTTCATTTGATTGTTTTTGTACTTATGGCCCACAAGTGTTTTTCATGCAAATATCTGCTGTAATTAAGATTGTACTTCTGCATTAGTGCGGGTTAATGATAGACTACACGATGTTCCGACTTGCCTCCAAATTTGGGTTATGTCACCGGCATCAAGAAGGGAACTCGGTCATTAACTCTGCGTTCTATCTGGAAATGTTCTTCTCAAATGGGACAGGCATGGAGAAAATACGACAAAAGCCCTTGCCGACAGTCCACATGCTCTCATTTTACACAAGCGGAATGAATCAGTGACAAGTCGGCGTGCGATGAGATGGACAATCGCCAAAATGCGTTTGGAGGTGCTGCAGGACATTGCCAACAAAGGCGGCACTTTTCGACAAAGCTTCGTTGGCAGTTCTCTGCAGGACGTTGGGCCAAGAGATGAATGGACATCTGCTTTGTGATAACCAATCGCAATTATTACGCACCACTTCTCCGACCCACAAAATAAACAAAAAACACCCCAAAAAAAGGCTTTCAGCTATCAGCTAAATGCTGATTTCGAGGGGAAAGTCAAAAATTCCCCCGAAAAAAAAAAATACCCGTCTCATTATATGCTTTTTTGGGGATGGGTCGTGTTTTCCCTGCAGTTATAATAAATGCTTGCCCTCCAAAGCTAACAGGCTGTTTTTTTGTCAGCAGATATTCCATGACTCCAAATGGAACACGATGATATCTTAATTAAATTGAGGTTCCACCGATTTTGGCCCAGCGTGTCCAATCTGTGCCCCCCACCCCCTTTTTTTTTTCACACAGCGTCGACAACAGTGACAAAGTTTTCAAACGAGTGTAATTACAGGACACGTGATGGGTTCGTATTTGCCAGTGAAATAGATGGACAAAAATAATTTGCTTGAGGTTTGGCTTCTGCAGTCAAATTACTTCAGCAGGAACTTGAACTCCGCCACTTCCCGGCAGACCCAAACAGTCCTCGCAGGCCATTAACTTGAGTTAACTCTTAACATGCTTGTTTAAACGGCCGTCTGAGGCCCAAAGAGCCGATGATGAAGTCTGAATTGGGAAGGCATATTCTCGTTTTTGTTGCGCTCGGAAGCCTTTAGAATAAGGAAATCTATAAATTACGAAAACATAATGCGTATGACTTGATATACTCGATGCAACCAACACGTGGATTTTTAATTGCTTGTATACGAACGTTTGGGTCTCTGGAGTATCTTCCAATCCTTCACGTATAAAATTATACAAGAAAGTACATTTTTGGTGACCTGCTGATTTCCCAAAATAAATCTGTCGGCAAGCTGTTCAGATTTTTTTTTTTTTTTTTTGCTAGCCTATGATGTCGCAAAGCTATTTGTTGTTTGCTGCATGCACCACATGCACGAATGTGCACACAACTTGTCAAGTGTCATTGGGCAGCTCAGTGATGAAGTGCCGACGTTGCGAGTGAAAATACAATCAATCAAAGGCTTTTACTGCCGCGATGGACGTTTGACTGCTTCAAACAACAAAGAATATGCGGATAAGTGGTTAAGATTGAATGACTGTCTGTGTCTTATGTGTTGTGTTGAATTATTTTGTTATTATGTTATTATGACTTCAAGATGGCGCCGCAAGAGTGGCTGCCTTTACAGCAGCTCAAATACTTTTTGTTCTTCTACTTTCTTCCTTTCGTAACTTTGCTGCTGTAAATTGGGAATTTCTCCATTGTGAGACGAATATAGGTTTTCTTATTCTTAACAGTAAATCATTAAGATGACAAATAGAACCAAGATTTACAACATGTAAAACACATTTACCAAACAAAAGATTTGAACACACATCCAAACGCCAAGGAAAGAAATCAAAAGCAGCTGTCTGAAATGACCAAAAGACGGTCGTGAAATTGATTTGGAAAATGTTGAATAGATTTCAATGCGGAAAAAAGATCGTTTTTAACCTGGATTAAAAGGCATTTATATTTGGGGCTTATTCTGTTGCTGTCCTTCTGTTGGCAACTTATTCCATTGGTGCACAGCACAACAGCTGAATGCCGCTTCACCATGTTTGCTTTGAAACCTGGGCTCCACTAATTGACCCAAATTGGCAGATTTTGATCTTGACTGAAGAATTGCATTCAACGATCAAAGAAAGCCATGATAAGAGAGCTACTTTTCATGTGTTTGTTTTACATTATTGACCTTGAAGTTTTTTTTTTTTCAGACAAATGTTTTCTGAAATAATGACTTTACCGCTGCGTTAACACACGTTGGCGATTAGAGACCTCTTTAAACTTAATCCGAGGAGCGCTGTATGTTTGTTTTTAATCACAGTGGAGAATTTATTGTTACTACAATGAGGTCTCAAAATGTGAACCTGATGCCCTGTCACTGCAACAAACCCAACAATTGGCGTGTGTATTATTGATGTCGTTTACCCACAAGCCCTTTAAAGTCAGCCAGCTTTGCACATTGTGGCAATATCTCAAGATGGGGGTGGGGGGAATGCAACCTTTGACGAAAAAGGAGAACAACTCTGAGCCTAACAACAGTGATCAAACTTTTCCCCACATAAATGAACCTATAGGAAGTTTACTGGGCTCTGAAAATGCAATAAAAGAAAAGACGTTTTTGATAAATGAGGCAATGTCAAAAAAAATAACAAAAAACTTCCTGTAAACAAGAAACAGGGGAACACATCCCACTCACACTGTTTTTTTTCAATGACCTAAACTGCATTCAGATTTAACACCATCTGTATCCTTTAGTTGTTGCTGGATTCTGCTTTTTAATGAAGAGCATTTAGATAAACAGCAATGATGTCTTTGAGCGTGGCTGCTGTGTATCAACAACGTCGCCTTTCAAACTCCGCCATGACCTCATTTGTGTTTGGTTTGAGTGTTCTTCCCACAAATAATATCTGTCCTAGTCGTCAGCGCCTGGCCATTGTCTCGCTACGCCTCCATTTTATTAGCTACATGGCATTTATTATGCAGCGGGGCGCACTATTGCTTTTCTTTTTCCAGACACGCACGCACATGACACGTTGGGGATAAGCATGTGTTTTTGATTGAGTGAGACAGTAGTGAAGACGGATGATTCGCGATCGTTCCGTTTATGACATGACGTGGTAGTCCCACAAGTGGTGCGAGATGTTATTTTCAGCCGCTGTCACGAATGCAAATGGGCAACAGTTTCCTCATCTTGTATGTCGGCATCTTATAAGTGATGCGTTTTTTGACAGAAAACAACAAAAATGACTTTTCTTTGTGTTGCGGCTAACTGGACATACATGTTTTTCATCCAACTACCGTACTTCTGCACTACAAGGCGCTTCGGATTATAAGGCGCACCGTCAACGAATGACCTATTTTAAAACAGTTTTCATATATAGGGCGCACCTCATTAAAAGGCGCATAGAATTGAATAGAAGCTCCAATAGTGGCAGTGTTTGCGCTATGCATCCACTAGATGGTGCTATGCTAAAGAGAATACAATACAATACAGCTTTATTTATATAAAGCCTTCACAACCGCTGCAGCTGGAACGAAGCGACGAGAACTGGTCACAAACACGGACATGAAACATATAAATACAACATATATAGAAAGAAAGAAAGTGACACCCCCACAACAGTGGTGGAAACAAAACAATCCAATAAAGCCTATTTACAGACATGTTATGTCATAAACTGAATTCATACAACAATCCGTTGATAGTGTACCTTCTTTTCATTGGACAGAGGAAAAACTTGTGTTCATTTCCTTTCACAACAATGGCCGAAACAATAGATTACACCTCACACCCAGTGAACCAACCCAATGAATCCGTATTGTATCATGTCTTCATTTAGTCGACGTGTGCTTTTCTTTCGACAGCAAAGTCATGCTGACTGCGCCGTGACTTAAACGATAATTACACCTAACAACAATAGACAAAGCAACCCAATGAATCATTGCTGTTATTGCATAATATCATAAACAGAATCATACTGTGAGAATCGGGCGATACATGCTTTTCACCGGACAGCAGATGATTATCCCTCCGACCAGTAGGAGGAGCTCACGAGCAAAGCGACACATTGAATCGTCACTGTTTTTGCATCATGCCATGAACTTAACAATTTTGCAGTACCTATTTTGAATTGGATTTAACTGTATTCTACTGATCGTAATCCGTCAATTGACAACAGTGGCTTTGAAGATCATGATCACAGTGCAAAAGCTCTGCCCAGCGTTAGTGCGGATGCAAATGCTGAGACAGCGGGTCACCACAGCAACAAAAGAGACACTAATCTCCGCCGCGATAAGCAAGTGTAATGTCAACATGACCAAATGACACCATAATGTGGCTTTCAACACCCAAAACCACAAAGCTTGACTACCGCGTTTGTATTTTGCACATTTTCTCGCGCCTTATTTTTGTCATTTACTCTTTGTTCGAGAAATATAACAAAGTCGGGCTGTATCTCGTCTCACTCCTACACACTGCATTAATCGAGACAGGTGAAGTTTGTTTTTCACTGGATCTTTGTCTGGACTATATCAGTTTTTTTTTTTTTTTTTTTCCTGGGACTTCCCACTGAAAAAACCCAGAGGCCCATTGTGTATGCATGGCCATGCGGCACTTCACGCAGCGAGTCTATTCGATGAGCTAAACAAACAAAGCTCTAAATGCAATGCCTACTGTACTTAAATCAATCTCGTCGAGTAGTTATTCGATTATGCTTAGCGTTACAATAGATGAGGAATTTGCCATGACATTTCGGGGGAGACGAATTCAGAAGCACTCGACTTAAATGCAACTTTACGTAATCGATGTTGTTAACCCTTTCATGCACCCTCTAACCTGACAACACGATAAGCTCTCCACTGTCGTAATCGCTGTCCCTGAAAGGGTTTAATATTTAGTCACACAGCCAACTCTTATCATATTTCAGAATGTTTCCAGTTAAATGAGAATTTTTCGACAGCTCCCGTCCTCATTAGAGTCGCGGGTGAGCTGAAGTCTACCCCAAGTATTGGCCAAGAGAGAAGCGGGGTTCAGGCAGGGCACACAGACAAACGACAATTCCCATTTATCGCTACGAACAATTTAGGTGCTTCTGTGAACCTAACATGCATGTTATGGCCAAGATGGGAGGAGGCCAAAGTACCCAAAAGAAAACCATCGCGAGCGTAGGGAGAACAAGCAAACGCCGCACACGAAGGCCGCATCCCAGAACTCTGAGGCCGATGTGGTAACCATTATTGCACTGTGCCTTTACTTAATCAGCCAAATGATATTCAAATGAGACCAATTGTTTCGATTTTAACGTGATAATACCTGCAATTCATCACGTTTACATTTTGTTTGTGTTTATCTTCTACATACTGAGTGGAAATTTCAAAATGTTTTGCTTTTGAAATTAACATTTCTTCCACCACGCATTTTGTATCCCTACCAGCTGACTTTTGGTACACCACTGGACTTGTCTCATTCATACAAACAGGCAAACACAAATATTTTGTGGGATTCCGGAAACTAGGATTTGAACCCAGAACCTCTTGACTGTGAGCCAGACCTTCCAAACCAAGAACATCCATTATTTAAAACCCAGAGACTATCAAAGCTGACTCCGGGACTATGTTGCTAGTCAAAATAGGCACAAATAGACAAACGACAACTCGCATTCACATTTGCTTCTGTGGACAATTCAAGTATTCAGTGGACCTAAAAATCATGTTGTGGGTCATGTGGGAGCAATCCGGAGTACCCGTAGAAACTCTACACAAGCACAGGGAAAACTTTTCAAACTATTATCACATCACTGTGCGGAAAATCAATACAAGGTCTTTAAGGTCATTGGGCTGCAGCGCCAAATGGATTCATTTGAGGAAAATCCTATTAAAATAGATTTTTCGGTGTAAAATTGCACTTTTCCAGGAGTCAAAAGTCAAGTTGAAATGCCAGCTCTTTTGTTTTTGCGCCTCGCTTCCCCCCCCAAAAGCACATGCAAACTCCACTCACCTCTAAAACTCGGCGATAGTTGATCAAATGAACCAGAGGCATGAAGACGCCGGCGGCCTGAGGAGAGATCCCAAGAAAAGGCAACTCACGCACACTCATGTTTGAGCAACAGAAGCTCTTCCACAATGATCCGGGCACACAGACGGCTCTGGGCTTTTTTTTTTTTTTTTTCGCTCCACCTTCTCCCCCCTGGGGCTGCTCTTTAAGTTAAAGGGTGTGGACTCCTCGGTCAGCTCCACATCACTCGCACAAGTTTGTCTGGTGGGGGGGAAAAAAAAAAACACTTAAAAAAAAACCACACCCATCGACAGAGAGCGTGAATCGGTTGGGGGGGGGGGCTGCAGGTCAGGAAGTTCTCTTTAAATAACAGCAAGAGTAAGCGAGGAAACTTTTCAAGGCCTCGCTCGTGTTTACTTTTCAAGATGGCCGGCTAAACATGAGATTGTCGTGATAAAAGAAATGACTGTTTGTATGTGTCGCTGCCTCTACACACACGCACGCACGCATCTAAACACGAGCGCACATCCGGCCGCATGCGTGTATGTTTGAGTAGTTGCCTCCAAGTTGATGGCTCGCAGCTGCCGCCACCGCCGACCTCCGCTTTTCCTGTCTGGGTGCGTTTGCGCTTCGTGCTACGACGCGCTAATCATACAGTACGCCGACATCTGTTTGCTGTTAACCACACACGAGCTAATCTGTCATATATTTGATCTCGCTCAAGTTGGAACATAACTTCAGGCTCCTTCAGTGGTCTCTTTCATCTTCAAGGTTTTTAACAATGCTAAAGAGCGTTTCCATTTTGGGCTCCAGCGCTAACACCTACACCGCAATAACGCAGGTCCTTTACAAATATCTGAGCACTCTACAGTGGCACCTTGACTTTGGAGTTTCATTTCTTTCGTAACCAACCTCATAACTTATTTCACCTGTAAATCAGATACACTTTCCCAATTTCAAAGTTTTGAAATGCCATCAATTTGTTTCTGGCCCTTCCCCAAATGCCACTTTTGTTTGTAATAATAACAAGCATTGTAATTGATAAAAACATAATAATACATCAAAAAAAGGACAATGTGAATAAAGGAACTGGCTTTATAAAGGGTAATTTCTCTACGTTGGTGTAAACTGAAAACTACAATAATGAGAGTATGTTCTACGATATTGACGCTTATTGAATCAGTCGACTCTTTTCATATATTCCTGGTAATTAACGGGTTCCCTTCCACTGTAACGCAGTTTCCAGTTGACTTTTGTTCAGGTGCATCACTTAAGAATTCACTCTTTTTTGGATTGGTTCTCAACAATTTACAGGATGAGCAATAGCTCCCAAGCTGCTCGTAGCCGGAGGGGCTAGCAGCTAGCACTCCCAAGCTAGTGAAAGCAACCGACTAACACTAAACTGAATTCCCGGTGGGCCTCTGCTATATCTCTTTTCAAGGATTTGACTCCTCCAGCGCTGCCTCACATGTAAACACACGGCAGAACAAAAAAAACATTGCTGTACTTGTTAAATTTAGTTTTCAGGAAACAAAAAGCAACTTCAACTTGGGTAGTGCCCCTTAGAGGATGTATGCCATCATGATGCATTTCAAAATGAAAAACTTGCAAAATGTTGTGCTGTACACAAGGTTTTCCAGTGTTTGATGAGCAGGAACACAATCAGTCCCGCTGAAACCAAAAGAGGGATTTGGAAGATGACCAAGCTGGCTGATGTTTGTCTGTTAGCATCTGTTTGTGAACAAATATTATGTTGCTCGGTAACAACTCGGAGCAACTAAAATCGAAGTTATCAACACGAGCAATATCTTGTCGCAAATCATTTCCACCGATTCTCATTGACGCTTGTTTGCCAGGAATCATCCGAGTATAGTCCAAGAACCTGGAAAAAAATGTGTTTTCACCAGCTTCCGGTGTCATTTACCGCACTCAAACGGATGCTGAAGTATTGACAAAGCATTCAGCAGGAGTCATGTTGTGTCAAGTGTTATCACACAAAAGAAACGAGCGGTAAAATAAAAATGTTTTGGCGTTTGGCAGGTTTCCCGTTGTGCTTTATGGTCTCATTACAGCATAATGGCTTTATACCATTGACACGTGACTAAAGTTTGGGAACATATGGGCACCCCTGCCACAGAAAAGCTACAAACTCCTACGTTATTCTTATTATGATATAGTGTGCATAGCTAGCTAAGTGCTAAAACCACACATGATTGTGAACGCCATACTGTTTGTGCTTATCACATGTATAAGACATACACAAGACATTATTTGTGCTTTGTAATGTAAGTAAAATAAAAGTCAAGTGTTTTTAATCGAGTATGGCCAAGGCCACAAATTTATGTTCAGTGGCTAGCTGGCTAAATTGCAAAATTTACCACACAGTAAATCTGTGGTGTAACCATACGCTTGTAAAATGAATTCAAACATATTGTTTACACATTGTGCTCGTGTAAATTATATTTCTATCCCTATTTGAACTGTGTTGGGTGGCCATCTGGGTAGTCCTGAAATGTCACATTATCAGAAATTTGAACTTTCAAGGCATACCATTTTGAAATGTCAGCACCTAAAACATATGAATCTTAAGCACATGAATTACACTTTATAATGATGTGTTGTAATAGTATACAATCTAAAATAATAGCAACAATTTTATAATTTTTAAAAAAAAATGAAATAGGCCTATTTTTAAGGCAACATTTAAAGTGGTGAGCTAGCTCAGTGTTACAACCCCCCTGGAGCTTAGCCCCGGCATTCCAGCTGACCATGAGCAAAATGATAATGATTGGTCGCCAGTCAACCATTGCAGCCACACTGACACTGTTGGTGTGAACCGCTACACAACTAGTGACGCCTCTGTTATGCTCGTACAACCAATAATAACCTTAAAATCATGCTTTGCCTGTACCGTTGATCAAGGTTCAATATTGGCGACAGTTTATCAGACTGCAGTATTTCTTTTTCCTATATTTCTTATGGGAAAAATTGGAGGTTGACCTGGAATGGGCTTTTGGACCCTAGCGGTTCCGTTGTACTGTACAGTGCGTGTGTGTGTGCGTGTGTGTGTGTGTGTGTGTGTGTGTGTGTGTGTGTGTGTGTGTGTGTGTGTGTGAGTTCTTGTGTCCCTGCGTGCGTTTGAATGAGTCATCCCGCAGTGACCCCACCCTACGTGGGCGATGGATTTGGCCTGGCCGGGCCAGTATTTGGCCTGTCCCAGAAAGAAGTCCTCAAATAACTGGCCCCTTTGTTCCGAAATGTCACTCCTCTTCAAAAGGAAGAGCAACCATCACATCACTCTCTCTCATGTTCTCTTTCTTTCTGTCTTTTTCTGTTACGAATTTACAGACGGCGTCTGGCCTTTAACGGTAAAGCATTCGTTTAATGATGTTAGCTAAATAGGCTAACAGAGAAACTTTCTGCAAGACTCCCGCTTTTCGTCGCCTTGTACGTGTTATGTGTGCAAGTGTAATTAAAAACAAATGTTTTGGTTTGGGTTTTTTTTTTCAAATAACTGCATAAAAGCCAAATATAAGCCAAGGGACATATTGTTTTCAAAGGAACTCTCATCTTGTTTGACACACTAGTAACTTAATGTATCTACAATTTGGACAGTTTAGGTGAGGCATTTCGTGAGCAATGTATTGAGACATATATAGTGAGACGTTTAATGAGACAACTTGCCGGGAAGCACACCTAATCAGCTCTACTGTAAAACATACTTCATCAATCCATTTTCATATCAGATACGGTCATCGTTGGTAACTCTTGAAGATATTTTGTGACATTTCAAAATGGTTATATTTGTTTTCGCATTTAGCTAGCAACCAATAGTTTGTTTCCTGAACAACTCACAAAAAAACTAAACAAAAAAAAAAGTTGTAGTATAAAGTCTAAACCATTTGGATTTAGCGTCTCATAATTTTTTGTAGCTTGAAATTTCAGAGTTATGGTGTTTATTTTGTGTGGTTATAACACTTCGCCAATTAACATCAACTTGTTGGCTGAACAATATCTCATAAACAAACAATATGACTACCTTTATTGTTTCAATGGATAAAGTCTATGATTTAGGGTGCAAAGTGGAAAATAAAGTGCCTTGAGATTAATGCTAAACTCTCACATTAATGATAATGATTGGTTTTTGCAGTTAGCTGTCAAACAGTAGCGTGTTGCCTGAACAATGGCTCATACATAAATAATAGAACTAACTTCTACATGAGTTTAGCTGATGATTTAACCCTTTCATGCACATGATAACATGACAAGATGTCCACTCTAGTAATCGCTGTCCCTGAAGGGTTAAGATAGAGTTGGGTGCGAGTCTTAAAATGTGATTTGAGATTAACGCTGGGCTCCCAGATTTATGAGAATGTGTGGCTTTAACAGTTATCTACTTCAGCGGCTATCATTAGCTTGTTACTTTAACAGTGCCTCGAGAGTAAGGGTTATATAACCCTTACTCTTTCAGCAAATCTGAAATTATTATTTACACTCCTTACTGACAGAAATCATAGTTCTTTTTTCAACAACTTCTTTTGACGCCAACAAGCTATTCCAATCATTGAATAAAAGTTAATACCACCAATTACAGTTCACACCACAGGTGGCAAGATGGCGTTGTATTAAAAATATTAACCATTATAACCATAAATCTGGAATTCCAAGGCTAAAATTCTGATATTCATCCTTTTAAAACTATATTAATCATATGGTTATAACTTTTTAGTCCCATCCTTTTTTAGTATTGTTCAGTCAACAAGCTAACGTTGGCTAGCTAAATGCTAAAACATTGCCTGAACACAAAACCTCTAAAACTAGAATGTCAAGGTGAAATCTTGTGAAAGCAGCTAAATCATCTTGTTTGCACTTTATAATGACACAAAGCATCTCTTGGTTCTGAGGTATGCGCCTATACGTACGTTCCAGGATAATTGGCGAGCTTTTCTTTTTGCTCGTATGTCAATGGCCAATCTCATTTCATTGTCATGACGTATGGAACATGCTCAAATGCTTCTCTAAACGCTGCCAGAAGTATAGCAATAAGTCAATAAATCACCCACAAGTCACAGTGAAATCTGCGCGCCCGCTTCTCGCAAAGAATGGAACCATTTTATTCTGCGTGTGTCCGAGTGCCAGGGAACATTAAGCCTTCAAAGTAGTTAATGGTGCACGAGTTGTCCGACTTTTGGTCAATGTGGAAACACTTAAGCATGGAGAGGCGCTTGTGCTCCGTTAGCGGTACAGACACTTAAGGGGGAGGGATTGGCAATGCTTCATTGATCACATTTTTGGGGAGGCAATTTAGCGTTGTTGCCCCAAAATGTCGAGACTAAACAGTCCATAGAAATAGTTTGCATTAAAGCAAGGAGTGCGTGACTCAAACTCGTTAATTTACGTTTTGGCGCGGTATATGCGCTGGGATCAGACTGCAGAATAACTTTAAAAAAAATAGGAGTTGGGGTGGCTATGTGGTTACCACATCCATCTCACAATACTGAGTTTTGAGGGTTTGAGATCCAGCGTTTGCATGTTCTCCCTGTGCTTGCGTGGGTTTTCTGCAGGTACTCCGGGTTCCTCTCACATTCCCAAACCATGGACGTTCATTTCAGACTCCGTTGCCATGAAGTGTGAATGGGAGTTTGAACTGTTGTTTGTCTATTCAATATATATACAAGGCAGCTAGCACACCCTTAAGTTTGCCGATCATTTTTGAGGATTTGCAGTTCAATAAAAAAAAGTGGGGCGCAACTCCATGTTCATCGCTGCTGGCAAGTTTAATATACTTCAAAGCATGGATCTTTTCTATTTTATTGAAAGCGGTGATACTTTCATGCAAAGTGATGGAGAGACATTAAATTACACGAAGACAAACTTAGGACAAGTTCACACAACGTGCCAACGACTCTCCTGTGCTGTGAATTTGTGCTAATTGTCTTTGGGGCACGCCTAACGCCTACAAACTGATTGATCCCTTTCAGCGGCGCAGACAAGAATGTTGGCCAGAATGAAGTGAGTCACATTCGCCAGACTGAAAAACATACCCAACGGTGGCGGAGGCGTTGTTTCGGGTCATCGACTTCCAAAACTGCCGCCGTTTACCCTTCGCACGCTGTTGATAATAGCCTCATTGTAACCCTTGCTATGTCACCGAGCGATGAGGCTCGGGTTACTGATGTCCAGGTGGCTAATTTTCGAAAACGCTACAAGTTTTCAAATGCGAGCAGGCAGCAGGTTTGAATTAGGCCTCAGTTTATTGCCTCCGTCGCTTCGTGTTAGGGAAACGCTGTCAGCCACCGTGATCTGGATACCATCACGTTTATGAAGATAGACTGACGGTGTTTGTCTTCACAACAGCTTCCCGTCGGTCTCCGACAAGAGCACACTAAGCCCTTTAATCATGACGCCACACGCATTGTAATTGCTTCTTCTACCGGCGCGCATGCTGGGACAAGATGGATGTGTGACTTTGAGTGTTTTGTTGGATAACTTCCCTGTTCTGATAACACTGCCAAAAAAAAAAAAAGAGAGGCTCAAATCTTCAAAGACATGATGCACAATAGAGTTTTGGTAGCTGATATGCAATAGTTATGTAACATAAATTTTGGGTTTAGTTTTAGGGATGTGGTCAGTGTTAGCGTGTGAAACGCGGACACCCCATGAACGTAAAAAATAAATTAATTAAATGACAAAAATGGACAGTATTTTACATTAGAAAAACGCTACAGCACACCACGAAACAAAAGTGTCACAAAAAGTATACTTACTGAAATAACACTTTATCTTTTCTCAGTTTAGTCATACTTTGGCAAACTAAGTGCGAAATCTCAGGCTGATCAGTCCAACACAGAGATGCCCACACTTTTTCATTATGACAGCTAGTGACCAAGTCAAAATGATATAACTACACTAAAAAAAGTAAAAAATGTATTTCTAAATACAGTATACTGACAATTCTTTATACATACAATGTCGTAATGTGTTGGTTTTCACCACTAGGGGGCATTATGGAGAGGAGTATCTCAATGCCCCATCGAGATACTCGAATAAAGATTGTATATTGTTGAATATTATCTCACGACTGTGTGCTCATTTGCAAGCAAGGCAGGGTAAAAGGAACTCCAACAATGCTTCTTGGAACACAATAAATATCTGCTGCTATGTAGCTTGTAAAACTGTGTGAACCCATATTGCGCAATACAACCAGTGTACATTTTTGTCCTTACTTGACACTGAGGATTTGACACCGAATGAAATCAGCCAGGGATGCACAGTCTGCGCATAAGCTGCTGATAGCCAGCCGCAAGCACACTTCCAAATGATTGTGAGTCATTGTGGAGAGCGGTACAGGCTGGGCTCGAAAATGCCGCTGCACGTTCCTCTTCTTCGATGTAACGATCGTACGCTGGCAGATGACTGAAACGCAGTTCGATCATGACATTACGAAAAAAAAAACGTTTTCCTCGCACTCTGTATGAAAGTACTAGGCTTGCTTGGTCCTCGAATCATTTTTTAAAATGTTATAGAGTAGACAAAATCGCCAGACTGAAAAACATACCCAACGGTGGCGGAGGCGTTGTTTCGGGTCATCGACTTCCAAAACTGCCGCCGTTTACCCTTCGCACGCTGTTGATAATAGCCTCATTGTAACCCTTGCTATGTCACCGAGCGATGAGGCTCGGGTTACTGATGTCCAGGTGGCTAATTTTCGAAAACGCTACAAGTTTTCAAATGCGAGCAGGCAGCAGGTTTGAATTAGGCCTCAGTTTATTGCCTCCGTCGCTTCGTGTTAGGGAAACGCTGTCAGCCACCGTGATCTGGATACCATCACGTTTATGAAGATAGACTGACGGTGTTTGTCTTCACAACAGCTTCCCGTCGGTCTCCGACAAGAGCACACTAAGCCCTTTAATCATGACGCCACACGCATTGTAATTGCTTCTTCTACCGGCGCGCATGCTGGGACAAGATGGATGTGTGACTTTGAGTGTTTTGTTGGATAACTTCCCTGTTCTGATAACACTGCCAAAAAAAAAAAAAGAGAGGCTCAAATCTTCAAAGACATGATGCACAATAGAGTTTTGGTAGCTGATATGCAATAGTTATGTAACATAAATTTTGGGTTTAGTTTTAGGGATGTGGTCAGTGTTAGCGTGTGAAACGCGGACACCCCATGAACGTAAAAAATAAATTAATTAAATGACAAAAATGGACAGTATTTTACATTAGAAAAACGCTACAGCACACCACGAAACAAAAGTGTCACAAAAAGTATACTTACTGAAATAACACTTTATCTTTTCTCAGTTTAGTCATACTTTGGCAAACTAAGTGCGAAATCTCAGGCTGATCAGTCCAACACAGAGATGCCCACACTTTTTCATTATGACAGCTAGTGACCAAGTCAAAATGATATAACTACACTAAAAAAAGTAAAAAATGTATTTCTAAATACAGTATACTGACAATTCTTTATACATACAATGTCGTAATGTGTTGGTTTTCACCACTAGGGGGCATTATGGAGAGGAGTATCTCAATGCCCCATCGAGATACTCGAATAAAGATTGTATATTGTTGAATATTATCTCACGACTGTGTGCTCATTTGCAAGCAAGGCAGGGTAAAAGGAACTCCAACAATGCTTCTTGGAACACAATAAATATCTGCTGCTATGTAGCTTGTAAAACTGTGTGAACCCATATTGCGCAATACAACCAGTGTACATTTTTGTCCTTACTTGACACTGAGGATTTGACACCGAATGAAATCAGCCAGGGATGCACAGTCTGCGCATAAGCTGCTGATAGCCAGCCGCAAGCACACTTCCAAATGATTGTGAGTCATTGTGGAGAGCGGTACAGGCTGGGCTCGAAAATGCCGCTGCACGTTCCTCTTCTTCGATGTAACGATCGTACGCTGGCAGATGACTGAAACGCAGTTCGATCATGACATTACGAAAAAAAAAACGTTTTCCTCGCACTCTGTATGAAAGTACTAGGCTTGCTTGGTCCTCGAATCATTTTTTAAAATGTTATAGAGTAGACAAAACAAATTAGAAGCTAATAAGGCAACCCGGTAATTTGAGTTTTGCCGCAGATAGTCGCCATTGTGTGCGCATGCGCAGTGACGCTTTCGACAGGTGTACGTGTAACCGGCTGCCCTGTACATGAATCAAATGACCAATTTCATCATGGATGATGTCTTCTTAGTCATCATCATCCTCCCTACTCATAGCGTGCTGTGAGGACTTCCAAGATTCAAACCACGGTCATTCTTTTTAACGTGAGTATATTGCGGGTACGTCAATAGAGTCTGTAAAGCACTTGTTAAACTTTCTCCGTATTGCACATTGTTGAACATGTTGACATTTTTGTGTGCCAAGAGGTTAAAAAAAAATATCTACACTCCACGTACACTTGGATACTCTCCGTAGTAGTTTATTTCGGACATCTTTGGATTCGACCAGTGCATATAATATCATGGCAGTATTAATGTAATGCAAAAAGTTGGAGGCTGGATAAACAATGAAAGCCGGGAGGGTTCACAGTAAAACGGCCAATTTTTGTTATCCTGTTTTGACACATCTGTGAGAATGGTTAACGCGCCGAGGAGACTTTGACGCAAAGTCGGCACTGGGAAATCAATCACGTCCCACCTGAATCCCAAGTAGAATTGTACGCACACACACACACACACACGCAAACACACACAGAGCAGGTTCTGTTGCGTGAGCCATGTGCTTGTGGATATCTGTTGGCATCTGGCTCTTATTTCCTTTCTCCGTGTCACAAGCGCAAAGGTTTGGAGCATGAGTCACAGGCCTCGGGGGCATCCAAGACACAATACACCATCACTGGAAATGTCACATAACATTTTGCCCAACACGGACCCTCGTTAAAAAAAAAAAAAAAAACAATTAAAAACAGTTCTCACTCCACTGCTGTTTTTCACGTCTTCAACACATGTCACAAACAATTAAACACGGCGGAAATGGTAAAGTCGAGTGTAATTCAACAATTTGTTAGTTCAAAATGTAGTTGTTGCACTTTCCACCGCCCCAAAAAATTAGGGGGAAAAATATAAACTTGTTTCCTGTTGTAAAATCAACATTCAGATGGCAGACATCATTTAGTTGCGCCTGCGCCCCGGCTCTTATACTGCCCTTTACTACAACGTGAGTGGGCCTCATAATTTTGGGATTTGGAATGGCATGCTGGACAAACAGTACCTGAATAATATCACATTTTTGAATGAGTTGATTTTTGTGAAAACGTGCCAAAAATTAGTTCTCATGCTTAATGTTGGGTTTCCGTTCAGCAGTTTTATGCCACCCTTGAATGATAATTTTTATGCACGAGTGGCCTCTCCACTGAAAAATAACATCACAGCTTATGTTGTTTTTTTTAAAAATATTGTTGTTTGAAGGATAGACCATTTTTTCCGTGCATTGAGAAACTGTGATGTGCAGTGGTTCAATGACAAAAAGTACATATGCATGTATTTTGATCATTTTTAAAACAGCATTTTTGTCATACATCTGGCAAGAAAGTGTAGGGTTCTATACAATGAAAAATGTTGGCTCCCCTCCACTATTTAAAGAGGAGCTCAAGTTAAAAAAAGATGTTCTCCGCGCCCCCACTAGTCTAAACACAACATTCTGATTAACCTTATATTTGTGTAACATGAATTAAGCAGCAAAATCCACCGGTTTTGAGCTATCTCAGGGGGCATTTTGCCCATTGGGCTGTCAACTGAAAATGACATCAAAGCTGCTCATAGCTGAGGTTACAATGTTGCCTCCCCTTCATTTATATCCCAATCAGCACCTCAATTCTCCGCTGTTGCGATGTAGTTTGAATGTGAGGAAGAAGAAGCTAGTGGAGCAACCCCCCCCCCCCACACACACACACACACACACACCCCGGGTGAGTCCCTGGAGCTCAGTGGATTGTTCTGGCCAACCAAACCAGTGTCGAAGAGAACAAAACACGAGTTCTGACAGTGATGACCCTTTATACGAGGAAAAACAAACATTTAAGAGGCAACATACCGCGATTTGTATCACTTGAAGACAATAAAATCAATGCGGCATGTTGCGAAGGAGTCATGTTGTTCTTGTAGGACTCTCTGGTTGCCATGTAAGGGTGGCACTGTTTCCCAAAATGATGTTATTTTTCTCTCTTGGATGTTTTCCTCGCCGTGTGCCATCAAATCAAAAACGGCACGTTTGCTGGGGCCAAGGCGGAGCAAAAATGACCGACATGTGGCGGAACAAGATCCTCCTCAGTACAATGTGGCTAAAACCACAATAACCAAGGATAGTATTAAAGAGATGGGCAACTGGTGGCCAATGCAACTGCACTCTGAGTGGCCTCTTGATGAATTCATTATTATTCTTAAATTATGAAGAAAAAAAAATCTAAGAAAAAAAAATGTGAATATGCAGTGGTTGACTGCCGATTTAAGTTGTAGTATCACAAATTACTAATAGGTGGCAGACAGGTCTTTATTGCGCTTTACACTGTGCCTTATGCCCACTGCAACATGAGGAGACCTAATATTTTTTTGCCGATTTGGAATGATATGCAGGATAAAAATAGCACCACATAGAAAAATGTATTATGAAAATGTGAATATATTGAGTGCACACATTTTGCATGTATTTTGTCCATGTTAAAAATTTCATTTTTCTCAAACATCTCATTAGAAAGTGTCTGAAATATATGGCCGTGCAGTAACACTGAAGAAAAATTGTGGCCCCCGCCTCCAACATTTAAAACTATTAAAATAATTTAGTTTACTCATATTTACAATGATATTAACTACAATAAAAAATAAAGTAATTATTTAATGAAATTCACTGTAAAAATATCACATGTGTATGTAAAATTGAATCGTAAAAGTATTTCAAATTTGACAATCAATTGACACATTATTTCATGAGTTAAATGAGTAAATCTTTTTAAATAACCAATTTTAGCGGGGGGAAAACAAATATGGCATGCCGGTCATGCTTTTGTGTCTTTTTTGGGGGGGATGGGGGGGGGGGTTGTGATTCTCCTACAGAATGGTTGAATTAATGAGAAAAAAGGAGGAAAAGGTGTTAAAATGAAAATGGAAAGTGCACGTTTTGCGACGGCTGCCCTTATTTGACCATTTAGAACTTTCCCAAGTGAAATGCATCAGAGAAACTTCAATCCAAAACATAACCATCACTCGAAAACATGCAAACCACATGGGGGACGTGTTTTCAATGCAATCCTGTGCCTCTCGTGTAAAGCTGTGCTTTTGTCCAGTCCGCCAGCTGGTGCTGACTGTCTGCCCGGGAGGCTCATGGCGGCCAGATGGTGATCGCACACAGACACACGCACACGGGGTAGCACATCCTCCAGCAAAGATCTACCTCGGTCAACCCCACGACACGCGGCTTGCATTTCAAAGACGGAGGAAGCGCTTCGGGCAAGAAACTCTAACTCTGCCGTCAAGTCACCAGATATATGTCACACCAGGAAAATCCTGGAAGGTGCACATGAGCACCCCCACCAAAAAAAAAAAAAAAAATTCAATGCAAATTGCAGATTTCGAGCAAATACAGCTGCGAGAAAACGTACAATAACCCTTTTGAGTCACGTACATTGAGCCCATTTGTCCCAGTGGAGTCGTTCCAGACCCACCCGCAAAAGTTGAGTGACTATCCAAAAAAAAAAAAAAAAGTTTTCGGGGGTTTAGATGTATATTGGGGCGAAAGTGATTAAAACACACTTATTAAACACATTGTCATACTGTATTTTTACCCTAGAGCCCAAAAGAAAATGTGTCAACTCGTACAAGCAAGCAACCGTGCGTTCTTGGAACTCTAAATTTGCATCTGGTTCAAAATTCAAACTAAACTCAAATGCAAAATGGAACGAAAACATCAAAGAGTCTTTTGAGGTTTTTTTCGGTGACTTTTATTTTTTTTTGTACTGTATATTTCTTTTTGTATGCCTCGAACAGACAATGCTTTGCCTTGTCTACCGCTGTTTGGAAATGCGTCATAGGATGAACCTGCTGAAATTGTATGATCCACAATAATAAGCTCTTACGAAAAATAAATTTGCTTGGCCGTGAGCCACGCCGGCCGCCGTTGATGCCTCCTATTCCCTCCGTCATTACTCACGTTAATGAAACTTATGAAAAGGGCTCCTTTCACCGTGCTGTTTGATCAGCTGCATTGTACCACAACATGAGGGATGACGGTGACATCTTTTGTGGTGATGGTCCGAAAAGCAGCCGCGGGATGGCTGCCGCCGAAAGGCGCCGGTTAATGAGAAACGCGAGAAACTGCTGCGCCCTCGGTGACGGCAGCCGCGTTGCTGGTCAACTACAAGCAGCTGCGGGAGAGCCATTGAAACGCCTCGACTACCGTTTCCCTTCTTCCTTCCTTCCCCTGCTGCAGCCCGTGTCTTGTTTACCTCCTTACGAGGAACGCCGACCAATGGAGAACGTGTCGCGCGGACAGGTTGTTTTATGCTTTAAATTTGTTTTTTTGGGGGGGGGGGGGTTGTTGTTGCCATTCAACTATCCCGCACTGACAAAATGGTGGAGAATTTACTCCATTTTTATCTCGTCAACTGGTCACACGGAATAAAATCATCTGGGCCAAGGTACATTTTTTTAAATAGACCATATAGCGACCTAGGCGGTCCAGTGGTTAGCGCGTCGACCTCACAGTGCAGAGGTACCAGGTTCAGCTCCAGCCTCCCTGTGTGGAGTTTGCATGTTCTCCCCGGGCTTGCGTGGGTTTTCTCCGGGTATTCCGATTTCCTTCCACATTCCAAAAACATGAATGGCAGTCTGATTGGACACTCTAAAATTGTCCCTGGTGTGTTCAGCCGGAGTAAATTTGATCTGTTGACCGGACTTGACTTTATTGCATTTCCCCCTCATTAGGAGCACCCCTCACCCCTCCTTTCGCACCCCCTTCCAATAAAAGTCCTCATGGCGCGACCACCCTTCACTTCGTGCTCTTCAGCCTCGTTGCTTTATTTCCAGGCAAACGCGCCGGCCGCAAGCAGCCTCGTTCAAATATTCTCTTCCCGACCGCAAAAGCTTCATCAAAGCCCCCCACCCCCCCGCCCCCCGACTCCCCACTCCTCCATCGCATCGCTGTCGACCACCTCCTCCCCGCTTTTTTCCAGCTCATTTACCTGTGAGTCATCGCTGAGGTTTGGATCGCGGATCAAACCGGGGCACATGGATGGAAGTAAACCTAACTCAAGCCAAAGGGTTTGAGAAAAGGAAGTCCAGGGTCTTGACTTGATTTTGCACCATCCAGGCTTGATCGAAAGAAGCATTTTTCGAAAGCGATGAAAGCGAGCATGAAAATAAACTAGCTCATCAGAGGCTGATTCCATCCGCCGCATTGCGATGCATCCGCCCAAAATGCGGTTGGGATGTGATGAGACCAATTTAACTTTGTGTTTCCGACCAGGCTTGAATAGAAAAGTTGAACGCAGCCTTTGGAGTCCGCGCACCCCTTCTTCCATGCACGCACCAAATCAGGCTCCAACGGCAAACTCACCTTGAACACCATTTCAAGTTTTCTCTATCGTGCTCAAATGTCACACGTAAGCAGGAAATCGGGTTGTTTTGGGATGCAGGCCTTTGATTCTGTGCACCCCTCCCACTCTCGTATTGTGTCACGCTAGCCTGCAAATTAAGCTAAAACATTACATTAAGGTTTCTCTACAATGCCAAAAGTTTATGCACAGGCGCTAGGTTTTTTTTTTTTGTTGTTTTTAGTCTCACCAAAATTGAGGTTATGGTGTGAGAAGACAACCTACACAGTCTTTCCCAAACGCACCCCCCACATTGACACTTCTTTAGTCTTGCAAACTCGCAAATGAAACTGAAAACTGTTTTTTAGTTTTGTTTTTTTTTTTTTTTTTTTTTTTACCAGAAGAATAATGTTAATTCATGTTATGCTGCTTTTGGATTGCGTGAGATGGACAACCGGTTGAGTGGCAACAAGGTGTGCGTCGGGGTGTGACCGGCGTGACTCAGCCGCCAGCTATGTTCTCCTTTTTCTTTTTAGGTAAATGAGTCATAGCTTCCACACTGCGTGTGGATCCTTCACTTATCCTACTTGCTGCTTCCACATGGGGAGGGAAAAAAAAAATCACTTCATTTGCCATTTAGTTGCAAAAATAGTGCACATGATGCAAAGTCAGGAAGTCATTTTCATGTCTCCCTCCAACCGCATTTGCATCAAAGTTGTCTTCTTCCTGTCTCTTGAAGGACACGAGGCAAATTACGTACGATTCTTGGCAGTGTACATTTGTGATCCCAGATGATGATTTCAAAAATGAAAAGGCTCCAAAAGAAAATTTGGAGCGTATAGGCGCACGCTTTGGCATTGGTCGCTCCAATTGGGAGGGCAGGATGCGCGTTTGGACACGTCCGCCTGGCGCTCGACGAGCCGCTTGTTGAGAGGAGCGCAATGTGGCGTGGAGGACGGGACGAAGGGAGAGCAAAAAGGGCTGCGCCCAGCTGTTGAGCGTGATGTGGCGATGACAGCGGTGTGTCTTGATCTTCAATTTGTGACGTGGTTCGGGTTTTAAACAGGTGGGGTTAGGGTTTCAAATGAAGATTGCTACTTCGGGTGGGGCTTTGTGTGTGTGACCTGAACGCGTTGAGGGTCGATAGCGGCAGTGAGCTCCTTCCATCTGACCTTTCTGTCTATGTTCTTCCCCTCTTCCTTCTTTCCCTCCTTCCAACTTTTCTTTCTTTCTAACGTGCCTTCCTTCCTTCCTTCATTCTTCCTTTGTCCATTGTTCATTCACTCCTTACTGCCTTAATCCAGCCTTCCTATCTCTCTTTGTGCATTGCACCCACTTGCTTCCTTCCTTCCTTCCATCCTTGCTTGCTTCCTTCCTTTTGCATCCACGATGCCTTCCTTCCTTCCTTCCTTCCTTCCTTCCTTCCTTCCTTCCTTCCTTCCTTCCTTCCTCCCTTGATTCCTCCTTCATTCCTCCCTCCCTCCCTCGCCTACATGCCCCAATCCAGCCTTCGTACCTCTTTTTGTGCATTGCACCCACTTCCTTCCTTCTGTCCTTGCTTGCTTGCTTCCTTCCTCATCCACAATGCCTTCCTTCCTTCCTCCCTCCCTTGATTCCTCCTTCATTTCTCCCTCCCTCCCTCGCCCACATGTCCTTCCTCCATTGTTTTCTTTCTCACTCACTTTTCCCTGCTTTCTTTGGTTTGTCCGACCTTCCATCTGCCAGCCTTCCTTCCTTCTTTCCTGCCTCCATTCCTGACTCCTCCCTCCTTTTTCCCTCCCTTCCCTCCGCCCTTCATACTTTCCTCCTCCTTCCTCTTTCCTTTCATACTGTCCTTTTCTCCATCCTCCTTGTTTACTTTCCGCCTTCATCCAGCCTTCCTGCCTCCCTTCATCCCCCTTTCTTCTTTTCTTCTTTCTTTCTTTCAGCTTCTTTCCTTTCATCGACCGTTCCATTCATCTGGTGTTCCGACCATCGATCCGAACTTGGTTCTCTTTTCTTCCATCGTGAATTGGTACAACCTGCCTTTCATTTTTTTTGCAGCAGCAACATGGATGACTTTTCAATTTTTATTTTTTTTTTCAGGAAGTGTTTCGTAATATGATGTTTTTTATGTGAATGCAGTATAGAATTTCCATGATCACAATGGAAACAAAACAACCATAAAAAAAATAACCAATAAATGTGCAAAAATGAGAACAAAAAAATGCCCCTTCAAGAAAACAGTCCACACCTTACATGCGACGGCTAGTTTATTTTTCTTCCATCATGACTCTTAATTGCCGCATCGAAAGATAACCTGAATAGATTGCTTTCACCATGCTACACAAAGTTCACACCTCCCGATACAACTTTGCACAACAACTTTCTTCATGTGTGACTAATTGCATTCCTGCGCTCACTAATGCCTCCACCCAATACCTTTGTAATGGCAAGCCTGTAAAGGACGTCTTTTTCACCTTGCGCGCGCATGTGTGTGTGCGTGTGTGTGTGTGCGCACGCGTGTGTGTTTCAAACACACTTGATTTGTACCTCAATTTTTACAAGACACGTTGGCAGCAATTCAAGGGTGCCCCGGCACCCTCAGCGATCGTAGCTGCACTGAGCCAGGTGGATTGGCGTGGTGTTTTTTATATATACACACACACACGCACGCACACACACAAATAAAGACGGAGTACCTGTCTCACTGGAGCGTGGCCAACGGGAATCAATTGTGTGTGATGTGCGTGTTGATAAGTTGTTGCTAAGTGTTCCATTGTGCCTCCAATGTGTGATTTATAACCTTAGCTTGCGTGCTTACGTGTGTATGTGTGTATCATAGGACGTACAAACACGATAAGACAAATAACCTCACGATTGCGATTATTTATCATACTTTAAAAGATGGCACAGAAATGAGTTGCTTATACAATATTCCATTCGCTTTTGGTTTTGCAGTTTGGGGTTGATAGATAACGCTCACGTTTTAAGGACATCGACTGATTTGAAATGAAAACAAACCGTTCATTTTTTTTTTTTATGTAACCTCGAAGCTGTGGTTTCTTTTCTACTCATAACTTGGTGTGGGTTTTTGTAGAAAAATCAAGATAAATTCCTCTTCTCGAGAAGTCTGTTCCATCGCTAGCACTGCAAGGACAATTCTTTTTTTTTTTTTTTTTTTAATGAGCGCAAGTCAGTGCCACAGAAATAAAACGGATACTGCAGAAATTTAAAAAAAATGCCAAAAGGATGTTATTGATTCAAAAAAAATGTCCTCAATAATGCCACATAAAAGAAAAAAATTTCACATCAAGAAAGAACGTGGAGGAAGATATCATGTGATTACGCTGGAGTGGAAACATACTTCAAACATCACTTTCAATTAAAAAATTTGAATCAGACATTTAGAAGAATACCACAAATGATACGAACATGAATCGAAGTACAAAATATCACCACAAAATTGATTTTTTGATTACAGCTGAAATAAATGAACAAAGAATTGTCATCACTAATGTCAAAAACAATCCCGCACAAACAAAAACTAAAGCAACAAAAAAAATGCGACAAAATTCCAACTGAATGCCACAAAGGAGAAGGAATGCTGCTTTTGCATTACTACTCTGCCGCTGACCGCTTGACTACAGATAAAGATGCCACAAAAACAGCAACAGTTTTACTGCATTATATCAAATATGACCTCATTTTGAAAATGTCAAGTCAAGGCAAAATCTTTGTGAATGTGTGCAACTTTTCTTTTTTTGCATGCATAGGTAAACATAAAGAGCTCTTCCTTTGGGGAGACACAAATGGGGGGGGGGGGGGGGCCTTCTTTCGGAGAA
>NW_017805742.1:243542-269141 GCF_001891065.2 Hippocampus comes
ACACACACACACCCACACACACACACACACACACACACACACACACACACACACACACACACACACACACACAAGGTTTCTCAGAGAACATGCATCCCTTGCATCTTCATATGTTTTGGTTCAGCATTTTAATTGCTTGCACTCAGTCTAGCAATAAATTACAAGTTGGTGGCCCGTGCAGGTTCTGTGATCAAGCCCCCTCCCAACCCACCCCCTCCATCAAGGAGCCAAACTTCTAAAACGCCGCACGCACAATATTTAGGTGCTCATTTATTTTTAAACCAGCAGCATTGGAATGACTTTCTTGGAATAAGTCCCTCGTGCCGGTGGTAGCGCCGTTCCTGGTGTGGTTTCCTTGCACGTGTTGTGACGTCAGCAGAGGAGAAAGGCCTCTTTGTATCCCCCGCCGCCATCCACCCGCTTCTCTGTCGCCGCCTCTGACAATCATTTTACCCTCCAGGCCCCGATGTGGCGAAAACAAGTGCGCCACATCCAGTCGACCATAGTGTTAAGCAGAAGCGTCCTTGTTGAAACTGGGTGCGGCCGAGCACATTTTTGGATTGTGTTGGTAACCAAAACAGCAGCGCCAAACCAAAATAGTCTCTCAGATGAATTCAAGTGTGGAGTAAGACATGCTGTAGAAACATGTTTTCATGAAAATGTAAAAGGGTACGATATATATATCTGGAAACGGTCCCAACGAAAATCTTGCAGTCATGTCAGTTAGGTTTTTCAGAGGATAAAGAAAATATGCCTGTGAGTATTGTTGTCAGTCAGCAAATTCAACACACCATCTTTTGTGTGTGTGTGTGTGTGTGTGTGTGTGTGTGTGTGTGTATGGCCGACCTAGTGCGGAAATGCTGTAATGTACACCTGATAGTTTCGATGTTGTATTTCGACAAAAAAGAGGCGTCAAGCTCTACAATGCCACTCTGTTGACGTTTAGTGTCAAAGTAAACATAAAACTAGGAGAAGTACACGTTTTGTATTTAAAACGTATAAGGTCGCCTTTAGTCCGTGACCTTAATGCTCGTGCCGACACACAATGGGACAGACGTTCATAACATTTGAAGCAGCTGTTATTTGACAACAGATGGTGCGGCAACATATTTAAACATTTAACGTAACAGTACTCACCGCCACACATTCTTTATCCGCTGCAAGGAGCTTAGACGATTAAACTGTAGACATGCGATGTAACGACACATACAAACAATATTTAAAGCGGCATCAAATTGTCGGCGTGTGTCTGCTTATGCCAGGAGGATTCACGCGTTGATTTCTGGCAGGCCCGTTGGCGTTACAAGGCGACGTTTCGAATGTTGTTTTTCAAACCACAGAAGCTCCCGCGATGCCTTTTTCCGTCTGCTCGCTTCGGGGAGTTCCATTTGGCATGCAGCTCCTTTATAGACCGCAGCCAAGTTCTTTGTAAGGAAAGTGACTTTTGTTGTTGTTGCTGTTTGTTGCCGTGTTGAATTAACCACCCTTGTGATGTCACATGTCTAACGTTTGGGAAATGAGGTTCATCGAGTCTTGAAAAACCGGTTGACACATAAGAGAAGCTGGAGCAGGGATGGTCAGCTAGCGATTAATTTTTGAGTCGAAAAAGGTTCACTGGAGCTGATAAGTTTCAAATTGCAGTAACAGTGTTCACCACTAGTTGGCAGATATTGCTCAAGAGCCCCTCCAAACCCAAAATTGTACGACTGAATCAAAGAAGAGACAGCAGTTCCTGGCCCATAGCGATGAGTGACAAGTACTGTAATTATTTTCAATCTTTATGTGTACTTCTTTGTTAAAACTGCATTTGTCTTTTTTTTAAGTGCTCTATAAATATAATAGAGTTGATGGTTGGGTGTCTTGAAAAGTTCAGAATTCCAGCTTTTATTTTATGATATTTACATCAAGATTTGTGAAACAACTCACAACAGAGCACCTTTTCAAGTGAGCATAACTATTGGAGTGTGTGAGGGATGGGTGATTGATTGCTTAAAAATTAGATACTCGAGTTCGGCTTTGGGTTTCACCTGTGAAAATTGCATTTGCTCTTCAGCAAACGTGAAGATCAGAGAGCTATCGATGGGAGAAAAGCAAACCATTTTGAAGCTGAGAGAACAGGCAAAAATCGATCAGAGCTGTTGCACAAACTTTGGGCAGAGCACATTCAACAATTTGGAAAGTCCTGAAAAAGAAAGAACACACTGGCGTACTGAGCAACAGACATCGAATAGGTCGGCCAAGGGGAGCATCAAGCACTTGATGACAGAAACATTGTGAGGGCTGTGAGGAAACGCGCAAAGCCGGCAGTCAACGACATGACTGCCAATCACAATCTGCTGTTCGAAAAGGACTTGGAGAGAAGAAATATACAAGCAATACACAAGATTCAAACCACTCATCAGCAAAACGACTCATGATGGTCGCGGTAAAATGAATTCTGAAGTCTACAAAACAAATTTTCAGACAATGCATCCAAACTAATTGGGAGGCACTTCATCATGAAAAAAAGACAATCACCAAAATTACACTGCCAACACAACAGAGGACTTCATTAGGTGAAAAAAGTGGAAGGCCTTAGACTGGCCAAGTCAATTACAGAATTTTAACTCAATAGAGCCTGGTGAGACATCCAGAAACGAAAACGAACTGAGAGAGGCTGCAGTAAAGGCCTTGAAAAAGCATTTCATGAAAAATGGGTTCTTGCAAGTATGGGTTCGGCCACCAAATTTTTACTGGTTATCCACTGTAAGATAATTTCATCATGTCTGTTTCAATATGTGTGCTCATTTGAATAGTGGGTGGCTTCAAACAAACGATGCTCTGTCCTGAGTCATCTCAATGTAATCACTATGAAATAAAAGCTTGAATTCTTAAGTTTTGTCTCATATTCATCTTTTAATCTGAAACCCAAATGTCTAAAAAAAAAAAAAAAAGAAGGAATTGATAATAGCAGTGAGATAGCTCTCAAACTAAGGCGAGCGATTCAGTGCATTGTCAAGCAACAACTGATGATCATTCGAGGGTGGCATTTTAGCTCTATAGCGCCCTCTTTAGGGGCCCTCAGTGTGGTGATCTTTGCATCAGGCTATTAAGTGAACTGCAGGGGTGAAAAAAAACCTTTTCACGTCTTAACAAGCTACTCTAAGTAAGCTGTCTTTTCTTTTAGCGTGCACATTTGGGAGCTAGACTGAGGAAATGGACGACTTAAGAGACCGTTAATTATGCTATTAAGTGAACTCCTCAAATAAGCCCCGATCGTCTTGGCACTCATCATCGGAGTGGCTGGCTGATGGGAACATAATAACCGATGCAGACTGGGAGGATCTTTCATTTAATTTAAAAAAAAAAAAAGCACTCCAGTTTACCGGCAAATGGGGAGGCTTCAAACAAAATAGAAAATCACAGCGAACCGCCATTATTTGGTTATTTTCCACGCCGACTGTCGCGCCTTCAGGTGTGATTTCCCACGGGAGGCACAAATAAAATGATGAGTCACATTGATGAAAAGTCAAGGAGACGTCGAGTCATGCCCCTCCCACTGACAATTCGACCCCGAACGACAGCGGGGAAAGTTTAAAAACACTTCAAGAACCTTCCTCTTAAGATAATGGTCAAATTGGCTTGTTTTAAAGATGGGGGGCAGGTGTGTGTTTTTTACTTCTTCACATGTTTCTTTCTCTTGATCTTTTTTCACTCTTCCAATATAAAAAAAACAAAAACACAATTTCATGCATAGGTATTTTTTCAACTGTCTAGAGGAGATTTTATAGCATTATAATAATGTCTCATTATTTATTATGCTTACGTCTCCACCATAACATTGTATCATTGATGAAATTTGTTGTTGAGGTCCTTCTTTGGACTTGTCATTTAAGATAAAGCAAAACCGAATTTTTAATCAAGGATGATTTCATATTTATTTCTTAACCCTGCTGACATGTTATGTGTCATACTAAATTTAGACCTTGAAAAAAAGTCTCAAAAATGACGTTCTATATTTTTTCAATGATTATTCTGCTGGTTGTATTTTTCATTGAACTACATAAAAGAACAATACTTTCATGATTTTTTTTCTTTTTCACATTGCAAATTTTAAAATATATTTTACAGTATAATAATGTCTTATTTCTTATATGTTGTGTTACGTTCCGGCTCATAATTGACCATTTAAAAAAAGAATCTGCAATAAACATGTTTTTCAAAAAAGAAATTGAATTACATTTATCCTGATGGCCATATTTTCTTTTTTTTTTCTCTTAGGAGTAATCATTTTAAAACGGTGACTAGGAAGCGTACATTTTAAAGAATCACACATTTTTATTTATTTTCGATTTTGATAATTAGATATGATTATACTGCATATATTTCACACTGTCTGACTTCCCGATTGACAGAAAATCTAGATTTATTTGAAAGTTACGATTAAATTCATCCTCGTGAACTCATTCAGCGCCACCCAAACCCTTTTTCATTTTTTTTTTTTAATGATTTGCACTGAGTTCTGTTGGATATATTTTAATGATCCAGCAGGTTTCACAGACTCACGAACACTGTGACTGCACAAAAGAAATGAGCATGAAAAGATGAGTCATTTCGCAGCAGCGTAACGCACAAAGGAAAACCCTCCGGCTTTTGTCCCAACGGCTTTGGAGCGAATTCGACATCCCACATGATGAATCCTTGCTGTTTGTTTATTTATATATTTGCTTGTTTGTGTCCTTGCTTGCCTGTGGCTTTTTTTAACTAGCACAACCTTGAAACCTGGATGGCACGTACAAGCAGTTAATTGTTGTTCGAACTTGTTATTTATTTATTTATTTATTTATTTTTTTATTGTTGTTGTGTTCCCCCCCTCCTTCCTCTTAGGTCGCCCAAACATGGTGCGAGATCGATTCACTCATGTTTGTCTTTTTATGGCTCAATAAACACGAAAGAGAAACACAAGTGCTAAAGTGCTTCGTCGAACCTGCAGGTGTGTTTCTTTTATATACGGTTTAAACTATTCATAAAAGCAATTTCAGGATAAATATTTTAGGGGGAACTTGAATTACTTCCTTTTTTTTTGGCTAGCCAAGGCTTCTTCTCCATCTTCATCTTCTCTCCACATCCTTGGTCAAGGCTGCTCCTTTTTATTGAAATGATTGCCGCAAACGCTCTGACAATGACCAACAAAGGCAGATTTTACCCTAAATCTTGTGATGGGCATCCGGCATGTAACACAACATCCGATCGTTGCACAGTCTCACATGATGGTCCCATGAGCAGCATGGTGGACAAGCATTAAGACAAGTTTGAATCTCACCGCATTGCTTGAAACTGTGAAATGGTCCCTAGCTAGGCAAAAGGTGTCCAAATGTATCAAACATTAAAAAAAAAAAAAAAAAAAAAAAAGCACAGTTAGAATAAATGGGTGTCTTTATTGTACAAAGGTGAATATATTTTAAGCGCTGGACATAAGACAGAAAGTCAAACATACTGCAAGCGTGTTCGTGAACCATGACACTCAGCACAACTAGACAACCACAGTAAAAGCAAAAAATAAAATAAAAAAAGAAACACATTGTTCAACGAATAGCTCTCCAAACTAAACATTGTTATTATTGTAAAGGCCGAATTTTATGGCGCAAATGGACTTAATGATGTAGTTGCTATGGTGTATGTACATGCTGTATAGGTACTTTCCTTGAATGTGTAATAGCTTTGAATGGCTTTTAAACGCTGCATGATTTGTCACTGCTCGGTGCTCTTTTAAGAGAGTCATCATCGTCATCATCTTTCTCTGCACTTCCCCCCCATTGTGGGACGAATGAAGGTTATCTCCTCTTATCATCCGTTTCACAGATGTGCCATAGCTCGGTTTGGTTCAGAAACACAGCTCTGAAGAGTAACGGCTATTTTGCAAATAAGCACGGTTTAGTCCCCACCGTGGTCCTTACTTGGGTCACGTTGATCTTTTTTTTTTTTTTTCTTGCCAGCTTCTCAGTCGCTAGCAACAAAAGAAAATGGCCCCTGGTTCGAGGAAACTGCAAATGTAACCCTTTCATGCGTCCTGTAACCCGATAACATGATCAGCTGTCCACTGTAGTAACCGCTGTACCTGAAAGCGTTAAATTAGCCAGACTGTGACATCACAGCAGAACGGCTTGCTCAAAAGACATATTCAGACTTCGACGGCCCCCATAAAATGTACTCGTGTAATTGTCCCCTTTTAAAAGAAAACTTGCAAAACTTTGGTCGACCACACATAAGGTATGAGGTTTTACAAGCGTAAACATTGAATGTGTGAAACATTTACAATTTTCTGTGCACATCAAGGGATAGAAAATGACTCGGCGCTTCCTCACAACACAAGATTTGATAATTGGGCATAGAATGACCTTTGGCTGGAAAGGGGGAAATGCTTAAATTTGGGCCGGTTATCCAACTTTCAAAATCTCCTTAATATCCAAAAAGTCAACCGTGAATCCCCGTTAAGTTGCCAACTGGAGTTCCAGATGGGCCAACACTGTCTAGATTGGCAGGGAAACAAAGTGCGCAAATGATTCCAGTGTCCTTTGAATTCATAACATTGTTCAGTTTGGCTTTCAGAGCTGTTGTCTCTCATTTGGAAAGAAGCCGGTTGTCCTTCTTGCGTTCCCTCAATTTGCGTCGTGATTGTTGTTGCCTTCCTCCGCCGGGACAAACTTGATCTCGGCGTTGGCCGTCCTGGAGGCCATGCTGCTGTCCCTGACTTTGTGCCTGTACAGGAAGGGAAAGGTCTTCCTGAAAGACTTCTGGAAACTGGCGCCCATGAAGCCGTAAACAATGGGGTTGATGGAGGAGTTGGCATAAGACATGCAGTTTGCCCACGTCTTGATCTTATACGTAGCATACGTTGCCCGAAAATTAGGATAGAAGGACTGAAAGAGGACAAAGATCTGGATGGGACCCCAGCACAGGGCAAATAACAGGACAATAACGACCACCATCTTGGAGACCTTGCTTCTGATGCTGATGGTTCTCTCAGACAGGAGGTTGACCTGAGTAGGAAACAGTAACGGCATGTTCGTCACCACAGAAATTGAAATCCGACGTAAACAGGATGACCCCCGTCGTCAAATTTATAGTGCTACGCAGTGAACAAGCTAGCCGTCACTTTGTCTGACGTGATGCTTGCTTGGGTGCCTCTCGTTTCCCTTAAACGTGCCTGGAGTTGAGCGGCATTCATTATCCGCTTTCTCAGGGCATTGTTTACAATGTGGCGGTCATCTGCTTGGGATATCGCCAAAGGATGTCCACTTCTACATCTTTCTGTGACTCTTCCAGTCTCTCGGCATCGTTACTCTGCAGAAGACTGATAACAATCCTAATCATTTCAATCAGGTGTATGAGGAAGGAAACATCGAAAACATGTTGGATAGTGACCCCTGAGGACCGTAGTTGCCCACCCCTGATCTACTTCATCCTTCCACCAACATACTCACTATCTCTCCTCGTCAAATTTCCCAACCATCAATCTCCTCTTTCTAACTTTGCCCCCAAAACATCTACCCTTGCAACTTTTGCCTCTCACCATGACTTTTGGATGACTGAAAATGAACCCAGAAATAAGCCATAGACCTCACCCATACCTGGTAGTTGTTGTCTCCTGGCTCCACGGTTGGTTGGCCCATCCTCTTTACCATCATACTATAGCAGAAGGAAATGGTGAGGACGGGCAGTAGGTAGGCAGCGATAAACTGGTAGAGGATGAAGGCCCTCTCGTGAGTCTTGGAGGGGAACCTCTCCATGCAGTACTGCCTGGGACCGTACCAGTACCCCTCCTCGATACGCTGGTACATGAGGATCGGCGTAGACAGGATGAGAGAGCCTGAGCAACCACAGACGACACAACGGCCTCGAGTTTTCAATTTCATACACGGGGTCAAACTCAGTAGCGTTTCATGTCAAGACAAACCGATCCAAATGCAGACGCTGACAATCATGGCCACCCTGGGCGTGCGGTGCCGGAGGGATTTTAACGGGTAGACTGTGATGTAGCAGCGATCGCCACTCATTGCTGTCAATGTGATGCAGGTGGCTTGGACGGTCACCTAAAAACATAGCAAACACAGATTTGGTATTCTTAAGGTTTCTGATGTGACATCCTTGATTAGATTTTTACAACTTGGGAACCGGCCCAGAGTCCAATAGTAAGCCCTGTGCAACACATTTGGGATGCACCAATAATGTACCTGTAGTTGGCTTTCTTTGCTCAAAATGAGTTGACAAAGTTGAGAACGCGCCATCTTCAAGCTCTGACGCCGGGAAATTCACGCGTCGTCTTTGTCCTGACCCAACATTCTGCGTTCGTGCATTTCATGCAGTCCAGTGTCCCAAGAAATGCTTCAACTGTACCCAAATTTCTGACATTTAAAAAAAAAAATAAATGCCACCTAAAATCTCCTTTTTCGAATGATGTAGATTTTAAAGTGGAGTTCTTTATCGACGGCTTGGTTCCATTAGTGCGTCCTTGTTCACGTTATGAAATTCTTAGTCGGAGTCAAACAGACCAAGTTTGCTTGGACCTTGAGGAAGATTAGTAAAACCTCACCTTTCTAAGTGTGACAGGCTGATTATTTTCCAAGGTTTCTTTTTAAAGTGCCAATGCAATTTTACTTGAGATTTCTACACCTACGTGCTTGTTCCCAAACCAACCATGAAACAAATGGCTGATAATTTTCTCCCCTCTTTCTCCTGCCAAGGGCTCATGATTGTAGCTTTTCTCTCAGAGATAAATACAATATTTGCAGCAAATCATCAGGTTGCCAAGAACTTCCTAGTCACGCTCCGTCATCAAAGCTTTCTTCTAAAATTCAGGTGGATAATGCTGGAATTCAGTTGGAGTTTTTTCAAAACCATTCATTAAAAAATAAAATACCTGCCACCCCTTGTCACCCCACCCAACAAGCGAAAGCCCACGAAGGCCAATTTGGACCTCACCTTGGGACTTTGACATAATAGTGTTTGACTCATCCACGTCCAGACTGAAAATGAATGTCGCTTGCGCAAAGCTTCAGTGTGGCAAACAACCATTTGCATTCGAGCCATTAAAACATTCATTGCTAAAAGGCGTGGTAAGCTATTACTTTTACAATCAAGGTTGGATGAATTCATTGAAATCATTTTGCCCACCTTATTGGTCCACGGCATCGAAATCGACCGTATGTCCTACCGCTGCCCTGCTCTGAAAAGCTCGGCTGTGTATCACATGTAGTGAATCCAAAATCCCAAATCCTCCTTTGCTCATAAGATCTAATGTGGTGACCTGTAATGTCCAAGTCTTCCTCTTATCTGAGACCACCGAGCCAGCTGTCATTACACTCTGAGAGGCATGTGCAAAAAAAAAAAAAAAAATGAGAGCGGCAGAAAAGGGTCTTGAAGAGTCAGGAATGATAACACCGCGCACGACACATCTCACCAAGAACAAATCACCTTGTTATCTCCAGTATTGTAGTGTAATGGAGTAAAAATACTTTATTGTATCGAAGTAGAATTAGCATGTAGCCATACTTTACCTTGCCATATATATTGCTGGCAGCTTTTACTTGTACTCTACCACAGTTATTCAGTAAAATGTCAATGATTACTCTAATACAGTTGCCCTAAGTTACTTCAAAAAAAAAAGGAATGAATTATTCATTGATATAATGCTTGAACCACGGCGCACAAAGTGGAAGAATAGTACTGCCTGTACTGAGTGTTAAAAAGGCAACTGGATATATACAGTACTATGTATTTGACTTTTTTTTCCCCCTTACATCTCTTTATGTCCATCCAGATAGTCTCACTAATTTATTTTCATCCAGTGATGTCAAAATGTTGTCAATGGCCAGGCTAACGTGTGCTAGCTAACATTGCTCATTAGCCATTTAACGCGCAGCTCTTTAGCTTCACCACAAAAGTCATTTCAGAGAATAAAACCATCGATAAAACAGTCACTTAAAAACTACATCTAACGTGAGAAAATTACACATTAGTACATTTCGTCTCAAATACTTTCAGACTTTTACTCAGTATGTACCCACGTGATGTTAAACTTCTCCCTAAGTTATATTTGGTTGAGATACATGTACTTTGACTCAAGTATTGCTTTCAGGTACATTTGATACCAGACTGGTTATTTCACCTCACATAAACCCTGGTGTTTTGAAAAGGAATACATATGTTTTGATCAGACGCTTTTCCTGCGCGGTTGCATCCTTATTGCCAGTGGAATAAGTAAAAATACTTTGATGACTTTATAGGGATTGATCACAAAGCCTTTTGAAGTCTGTCTGCGTGAGGCTCGATGTACATTTTCCAATAGGTCAACCCCATGTATGGTCGGTCATAAGTGCACTCCATCGCAAGGGGTCACCAACCTTCTTGAAAGTGAGGGCTGGAAGAGAGGCATGGGTGGGGGAGACGGGGGTGGGGGGGTGCAACTCGGGTACTCACTAATGCGTATGGATACCAGTTTGAGGTCAGATTGACCCAACTGTGCGGACTCCTATCCCACCATTTACTGCTTTCAAATTGACCCATTTAAAAAAAGAAAATGGATTTTCCGATGGCCAGTTTTTCCCTTTTCCGTTTAAAAAAATAAATTTGACAGATTTAAAAAAAAATTGATGAAACCTTTTCCGATGGCCAGTTTTTCCCTTTTCCTTTTAAAACATAATTTGTATTGTGTTATATATTTTTTGATGATTAAACATAGAGTGGATAAAGCAAATATATATTTTTTTCAATCAAATGAACACCCTTCAGAAAAAATTGTCAGACTTTTGATAAGGACAGCACACATGAGCGCCCCCCCCCCCTTTCCTCAAGGCAACCATCCCACACAGCTGAATAGAATCCAATTAATTTTATGAACGATAAGCTTTTTAATGCTTGGAAGGAGAGAATATAATGTAATATTCTCAGAATGTGTCTCGTCAGATGCCGATAAGACAGACAGCGCCTTCTGCAAAAATAAATGAAAAGAAATTTGACGACTGCATAAATTATGATGCTGGCTACTTCAGCTCAAATTGCACAAAAAAAAGCTCCCCTGTTCTTTTGGGACATCACAAAACACATTAAGGTTTAAAACTTTAAATGGATTATTAAAGCCAGAAGCCGCTTGGGGTTGGGACATGAAAGATGTTTTTTTTTTTTTGACAGACAGCGCCTTCTGCAAAAATAAATGAAAAGAAATTTGACGACTGCATAAATTATGATGCTGGCTACTTCAGCTCAAATTGCACAAAAAAAAGCTCCCCTGTTCTTTTGGGACATCACAAAACACATTAAGGTTTAAAACTTTAAATGGATTATTAAAGCCAGAAGCCGCTTGGGGTTGGGACATGAAAGATGTTTTTTTTTTTTTTCTCTCCTGATGCTTTTTGCAGATAATTATCCTTTCCATCCACTTAAGCGTCTCAGTGAACCTGCCTGTTGATTTTGATCGGCTAGGGGCAGGTAACTGGTTTAAATGACGCAGGTTGCTACTGAAATATACTGCGCCCAAAAATGCAGGTGGGAGGAAGGGGACTGATAGAAATGTTCAAATTGAAGTCGCAGTTGGGTCACTTGTATCCGAAGGCACTTTTCTCTCATTGGAATAACCATGGGATAAGTCACATGCTTCCTCACACTGAGTAGTAGTTGAGGGCATCTGCCACGGGCTTTTCTGCCCCGCTCATTTAAGTTATGCCGTGTGATTATGTTTGTTTTACTTTTACCAGCAGCAACAGCTTAGTTTTTTTTTAAATTTCCCCCACTTATATGACAGTTCAGAATGTCCTGACGGAAAACTCAGTATTGGAATATTCCTCAACTATTATTATCCTACACCCCCCCTCCCCCTCATTTTTACCTTCCATTTGTATTTGTTTTTCCAATTTAGATAGCACATGGCCCGGCTTAAGTGGAGAGGTCAGCAGCTGCGAGATTCTCATCACACTGTGCTCATTTAAAACGTCCATTTCAGGAGAAGTTGCCCATGGACGAGGCAGGTCAGGACCTATGTCACATTGGCTTCTCGGTAATGGTGCATTTTCCTCAAGAAAATGGCTTGAAAGAATGGATGGTGGATCGTGAGCAGGGGTACAACGGAACCTTTAGAATTCTAACACTACGATTCTTCAGAGTACTTTCCAACCGGTCTGGTGGCAAAACAGCTCATTGAGTGACAGCTCTTCAGTCGGAAAGAGGATTTTCACAGCAGAGAACTCAGCACATTGTTTGTGACAGATGCGAGGTGATACACGCAAACCTTCTCAATTATTCAGGAAGGGCTCGAGAGTTCCTGCGGTAAAACAGCTTCTATCAACAGGAAGAGGTGTTACGCTATATTCACACTGCAGAGTGCCCAAGAGACTAATTTATATCGTCGGCGAATCCGCAGATTTGTTTTGAGTAACAGTGTTGTCTCTATATTTAACTTTAATTTAATCCCACTTGAAGCACAAAGCTTCAACATTTGAGGTGCTGGTCGTAATTCAGGTTCATTTATTACATGCGACAATGATGTGACATCATCTTTAGTAGACGTCTCCATTAAATGAGGAGCTCGAGGAGCGTTGTCACATATCCGCAAAACATTTCTACCTCCTCCTTCCTGCCTTGCTAGTCTGGCGATATGGTCCCTACACCATATTTACTTCCAGTGTGTGTGTGTGTGTGTGTGTGTGTGTTTTCTGAAAACATCCCAAAATGACTCATGCAATTTATGCATTATGTTTCATTTCAGTGGAATCTGGATTTTTGTTCAATATTTTAGACCAATTGGAATTTTCAGGACGCAATCATCATTTTTTCTGTTCCAAGCGCAGAGAGCAAAGCCTGCTTGGGTGAGATTGTTATGGAACTACTTCACTGGCACTTTGAGAGCTCTGTCTAAAAAGTGTGGGGAGAATCGTTTTTGCGCTAATGCTTTCAACAGAACCTAAACTCTGTGATGGATTCCGTGAAAGCATAGCATACACTGCCTGACTTTGGTGAGCACGTTGTTAAAAGCAGGCTTTTAGGCTTTACTGGACGTGCTCTGTTTAAGCTCTGGGCATCCACATAAAAGGCAGAGAGAACGCATTCATTATATTTGAACAGAAGCGCAAATCTTTGTTGTGTTTATCATCATTAGTGTCGGAGTCGTTTTACCTGCTGCAGAAAGGCCACAAATTTGCACATGAAGTTGCCAAAAATCCAACCGGGCAGCGGGTAGAGGGTGGCCGTGAAGGGAACGCAACACACCAGGAAGATGATGTCGGTGGCGGCCAGGTTTGCTGCATTTGGGGGTGAGATGACACAAAGCAGTCACTTTGTTACTTGATGTATTTCAGAGGAATTTGGATGGATGGATAGATGGCCCCACTTTGACACCCACCACCACCGTGTGTGATATAAAAAAAAAATTAAATAAATAAACCGTGACAATTTAATTTCATTTATTATTATTCTAATTTATAGGTTTTCATAAAAATGTATGATTTTTTTTTAAATTACAATTTTTTTAAAAACTTTTTACAAAAAGTACCCTAATAAATATTTTCAAAGATGCAAAATAACAAGAATGAATGATAATTACCATGCCGGTGAGAATTGTGTTCATTATACCAATTAAAAGGAATGAATACAAATACAAATAACAATTTTATTCTTGTTTTTTTTTCACATGATACTTTATAAAAAGATAGAAGTAATAAAAATACTTCATTCGTTCACATTATCCAAATTCATCGAAAATGTTTTCAAAACAAAAAATGAAGATGAGAACTTTAGTTTATGATGAACGACAGATGGTTTCATATTCCGTGTGCAACTTTCACTCATCGCTACACAATAAAGAATCTGCAGTGACAGCTGCAATTTATCATTCTGTAAGCAATTTTAACCTGCCGTTGCAGCTGTCGGTATAATGTGGTATTCCGAATAGACGTACCAAACACTATCTTCCGATGTTCTGATTTAATCACAATAGTAGCAGAGAGGTAGCGCAGGTGGTGCTCTTCCCACTAATCTGTTTGCTGAATGCTAAAATGTTCTCCACCGGGCCTATGGGGTAATGTTCTTCCTACATTAAATTCATGCCACATACACTCTGTACACACACACACACACACACACACACACACACACACACACACACACACACACACACACACACACACACACACACACTGCTCCGTTTAAGGACACGGATCGTCTGATTTATATGCAGAGCTTTCAAAAGACGGAAAAATGTGGATATCACATTTGGGGTCTGTAGGAAAGGGTAACTGTACTTATTCAACACCTGACATAATGTAACAGTTTCTTCCTGGCCTAGTGAGATCATGGACAGAAAAGCAATGAAATTAATATTGCCATCAATCAAACAAAAATGACATCACCGTTTCTTCATATTTTTAATGTCTTAGCGACAATCTTGCTGCTGAAGGCTGTAAATTTCCCCAGTGTGGGACAAATAAAGGATATCTAATCTAATCTAATCTAAGCGACTCAACAAGAGTATTTCACAACGCAAAAATAAGTTACGGTGATAAAATAAAAGAACAATAATAAAAACTTTTAGAAATCCTAGTCATCAGCATGGTGGCGGATACCGAGAGACATACAACACAAGGGAGCTTTCTTAACCAGCTGTATTGATCGTTAGTGAAATGGGTGTCCGTAGGCACTTTGTTATGTTCTCTGACTCTACATTAGGTGGCAGTGTTGCCATAAAAATACTGTTGAGATGAAATAGCCTGTGAAGAAAATAGAGTGTTTGACAACACGCTGGCTTTGTTATTTTGCCTCCCGACACCACATACTCAACCTGGGTAGGGATGATTAACCCTGTCATGCACCCTGTAACCTAATCACATGATAAGATGTCCACTATAGTCACCGCTGTCCATGAAAACCCATTTCCGTCCTTACTTAATTTTTCCTTTTTTAAAAAAAAAACCTTCTTGTCCTCCGTCCTTTGTCCCAAAAATGGGCGTCAGTCCAGGACAGACGGATGGACCGTTGCATCCCAGGGACAGAATGCCCATCTCTGGTCTTAAACAGCACGTTGGGTAGCAGAAAGTGGTTTTTTTTCTGTCTCTAAAAAAAAAAAAAAAATTTAAAATACTAAAAAAAAAAAATTTATCTAATAAATAGTGGTGATGAAATAAAGGCTGTTGACATCTTCATCGCAACACATGCTTCTTGCAAAGCATACTTGGTGGCATCTGTAAAGCAAATGTTTATGGCACTGTTCCAGTAGTCTGACCCTGACTCAAATAATCATGCGGTGCATTTGATGCCCATTCGCTGAGCGTTAATTCGATTTTGTGTGTCCTTGCATCCTTTTTCCTGTTTGTGTGCGGTGTGGGTGTGTGTGCTTTCCCTCACCTATGTAAAAGTTAGTGGCCGTCCTCATCTGCCTGTGCTTGGAGATGACGTAGATAACCAAAGAGTTGCCCACCAAGCCCACCAGCATGATGAGGGAGAAGAAGAGGGGCACCAGCCAGGCGTCGGTAAGAAAGGGATGCTGCTCGCCATCCTCCTCCTCGCTCACCTCCCACCGTTGCCGCTGCTCCCCCTCGCCGTAGTCGCGTCCCCCCCGCGAGAAGTTCGCCTCGGAGCTGTTCAGCCATAAGCTCAGCTCCGTGGAGTTCCTCTCCGAGGAAGAATAGGGGTGCATTCTTGGGATTAAGAAGAAGGAGAAAAGTAGAGAAAAAAATGAATGGGAATCAAAAATGTGCTGTCAGGAGGAGGAATGCCGAGTGAGGGACGGGACAGAAATGCCATTGAAGTTGCAGACAGCTCATTTTAATCGCACAGAGCGCAACTCATTCCACTGGCAATCGCAGCTTCTTCCGTCACCTCCTCTTGCTCGGTCCATTTGTGTAACTCGCCTCCTCAAAACTTCATATTCGATCGGTAAGCAGGGGCGGGGGATGGCGGGGAATCAGACGTCACCCATTGGACAGATGAAGTGAGAGCATCCTCGGCTGCACTGAGGCAAAGCCGATCCTGATGGTGGCTTTATAGTAGGAGCAAAGGAGGCACACACGCACGCGCACTGGGACTGAATGCACGTGCTGCAGGATCGAGGGAGAAATAGATGATGGCGGGGGTCTCCTAGCAACGTTTTCCCTCATTCCATCTGTGTGCAACAATTCATTCATGAGACCACCTTTTGTTTCAAGAGGATACGAAGTATACTGACTCGGTTCCATGAATACTATTACTTGGAATCATAATAATAATAAGAATAGTTATTGGTGTTTTTATATTGCTGAATAAGCAAACAAGCGGGTGGATATCACATTTGATTTTTATTTCCAATTTTGCACCCCCAAAAATGACTAACAGGAACTCAAGATACTGCAAAAATGTGTTATTGTTGCAATTTGGACTTTTTTTTTTCAGCGGCGTGGAGGGGGGGGGCGCAATATGTCCGTCGATGAAAATTTTTAGTCATAGCCTTGAGCTATTATTTCAATATTTCTTACATAACATGACCTTTTGTTCCATCATTTTAGCGTGTGTGCGTGTTGCGTATGCGAACCGATCGAGAAGTGGCCATGTCAAAAGTTTTGTCAAAAGCTTGTGTCGTTTTTCCACATTGAATGAGACAATGCTTGACTTGTAATAAAAAGGCTGTTATCACTGGGAACACTGGAGTGGCAACTCGCTATTGTAGGGCAGATAATTGAGTGTAAAGTGGAGCCTCTCGTTCTATCAGGTGGGAGTTACCACAAGCAGCTTCCAGCAAGCACTTTTGCATTTTTTTTGACATGTGGAACAGAAAATACTCTGCGGACTAAAATTATGTAGCGTTGCACTTTTATTACATAAATGAAACACAAAATCTCCCATGGATGTCATTTATCGGCCAGTGTCTTTCTTAAGGTAGAGTCGTGAACACTGACCTAAACTGAGGCCAGGGAAGTCTGGAGTTCTTAGGGTGTTGTTCTCGTTTCTTTCGCAACCTCCTGGATGAGTCGTCGTCGAACTCTTCGGGTAATTTTTTCTGGTCGACCACTCCTGGGAATGTTTGCCAATGTTCCCAGTTGGAGAATAGAGAACCATTTGTGGATAATGGCCCTGATAGTGGTTTGCTAAAGCTTCAGAGGCTTGAAAATGAATTTGTAACCTTTTCCGGAGTGATAGATTTCAATAACTTTTTTTCTAATTTCTTCGGATCGTGGCATGATGCGTTTGTTTCTTGAGATCTTTGAGTTTACTTGGCTTTGTCTGAGTGTTTATTCTTTGGTTTGGTGCCTTTGTCTAGAGAAGCCATTAGCATTCTGAAGAATGAGGAAGTGAACTTCAGGCTCCGTCAGCGTGACGCTTAGGAAGCGACAGGGGGAATTAGCGGGTGTATGTGTACGGGAGTGGTGATAGGATGGCAGCCGGGGTTAAAAAAAAAAAAAAAAAAGTTAATGAGACGAAAAAAGTTGTGGCACTGAGAGCTAAGAACGCTGATGATAGTTCGCCGGTGTGAAAGTGGCTGACTTTTAGAGGTGGCCGTTTGGCTTTTGCGCACGAGGGAATGACAGCTGAATACAGATGCAAAGTTGAGCTTCTGATGAAAGCATACTTACCCCAGAGCATTTATAGCACAAAGGTAGGAGAAAATAAATATTTATTAGCATCCAACCGCCGCTGACTGCAAATACCTTGGCCATCGGAAGGGGTTCGCGCAAAACGACCACAATTCATCATCGCTGTCTTGACAAACACTGTGGAGTTAAATGCTAAGTTGGAGTCGGGGCGGGGGGTGGGTCAGTGGGGAAGCGGAGCTGTGATCCATCAAGTGAGCACACGCTATCTCTCCAAATCGATCACAGTGTCCCAATGATATCAGTAAGGTAGTTTTTGCTTTATCCAACCAAAGTAACTTGAACATCTGTCAATTAATTGCAAGATATTTAATGATTATGTAAATGCATTAAAAGTGTGGTCCAGTAACGTATTCCGTCTATTTAAAAGTCACATCCACACAAATAGAAGAAGTCTTTGAAGATTCTTGAGTGTGTTTCTGATGAAGCCGCTTGAGTGTGCCCCCTTTTCATTTGAAGGTTGAGTGGCTATATCCATTATTTAATAAGCTTGGCATACACTCTCAAGGAAATGATGTCGTGAGCCACATTTTAAACCGCTATGTATGAAGCATCTGCTTGAGCCTGCGTCTCACCGATACCATTTCACATCAGACGTGAAGATCAAGGATGCGTTCTAATCTATCTTAAAGACTGAACGAATGTAATCAAGATTGACCTGTTATGTTTCATGTTCTCCATGAAGGTTTCTATTTTGAACAACTGGTGTTCAAACTGTGTTCCTTCTGCATTTGCGATGGTAAGAAAGAATACAATGGTGCCTTCGGATATGATTTTAATTGATTGCTCCTAACTCAAAATACTCGTGTCTCAAATCCTCTTTCCGCATTGAATTAATTTGTTACAGCCTCCCCAAAAACAAAACCAAAAATATTGGCAACGTTTTAGCTTTATTCTAAGCTGCAGTAATATTTGTTGTTTTTCGCAGAGGATAAAGAATATATGTCCATGAATATTATTGTTTGTCGCACCATTTGTGATGAAATATCCTGTGTTAAAAGGATATTTTGCTATTCATTAGCCCATCTATGGCATTTCTTATTATGCGTTGGCATTCGGATGACAGAATTTAAAGCATATCTACAGTACGTGGTTGTTTCAAAGAAACAACATGTACTTCTCTTTTGTTTTATGTTTACTTTGACAAGAAACCTGTACGGGGAAAGGAATTAAACAGCTTAAAGCCTCATTTGAACACCAGTAATTGACTTGTAGTTGTCATCACAGCATGTTCAAATCACATTAATGAAGTTGACGCATCATCAGGAAGAGACAAAAAAAAAACATGATGAATTTGGTTTCAAGTCAATTTTTCCTACGTGCCTACGTGAAGAAAAGAGCCCTCGTTGATGAGCAATCGACATTCTCGGGGGGGCAAATTGAATGATGGAGGCGATCGAAACACGGAGATACAAAGCTTCGCTTGCTTGTGGCAAAAAATTGCGGGAACATCTGCAACCGGCATCTGCAGTGAGCTACTGTGTTCAAGATTGATATTCCCTCGCTTGCCCGCTGATCCGAATCACCAGTGCGCAAGGAGTGCATTCAATAAGCAACGGTGTGCAAACTCAGTTAAACACACGATTGGGGATGTGTGTGTGTGTGTGTGTGGGGGTGGGGGGGGTGCAAATAACACAAAGAGGTTTACTTCACTCATATTATTGGTGAAACAGTTGCAGTATAAGATGTAACTGGGAATTCCCCGCGTCTTTTGTGGTATGAGAGCGAGCAATCATGACTCTGCGATTACACCAGTTTTGATTGCGCATCTATAGCATATTGTATCGGTTGAGCATTAAGCTCGCAAACTTTTATCCGGCAAGGTTACACGGTTGTTTATAAATACACAACGTGTAGTCTTCTTTTGTCCTATTGAATTTAAACAAGAAAAAAAACAACAACGTGACATGAATGACAGCTCTGTCGTCCTTTTTTTCAGTGTGTCTGCCTGAAAGTCTACGTGTGCCCATTCCATGAGCGCAAATATTTTGCCAGTTAAAGTGACTCAAAGTTTGTGCGAACGCCACATTGCAGTTACCCGCGAGCTGACGTTGACGAAAAAAAAAAAAGACTGCCATTATTTCATAACAAACTTGGTGATGTTTATACATCCACAAAAACCTTTGACATCGCGCCTTATCTGCCCGAAATATGATGCAATATCCTGCTAAGTAAAGCAGAAAATAACACGGCGATGGTATGCGTGGTAACACTTGTTTAATGGGGCTTGATGAATTGAAATAGAAACATCGGGTTGCGTTCTCCCGCCTGCGTTGTGAGCCTTAAGCAGGTTATGGCACCGCCACAATAGAGGACATTTGTATTTAGGCTGTGTTCCTTTGTTAATGGAAATGTTTGAATGCTTTGTATTCGTTTGCAGAAGCATGCGTCACTCACATGGACTTTCACATGCTTTGCAACAACATTATTATTATTATTTTTTTTTTTTACAGTTTAGGGTTTACGGTTAGGGTCAAATCTAGGGCAGACCGAGAGTCCCGTGTGTCGATATCATCTCATATTGGATGTGAAGTGGGAGGAGCTAGAAATATTTTGGCAATGGTCTTGGATGTCCTAACTAATGAAGCGTCTGCATGGCTGAATCGCTACTATCACTACAAATGTCCACTTTAGGCTTCATGTTTTAAGTGGTATTAAAGTCATCTATAAAATCAACACAGATATTACTTTGCAGATTCACAGACAATTGCCAGTATTAGTACCTATGATCTGATAATAATGTCTTTGTCTTTAGACTTGGTGAAGCAGCATGTGCCTCAGTGCCGAAGGGTAATTTTGTACACTCTGTTCTGAATAACAGTAAACAATCGTTTGATCACGAGGCAGCTCCATTGTTTATCACATTAAATACATACAGTATTTGATTGGTGGTAAAAACAGATCGACTCAAGGTCAAGGCTACTCTTGAGTGTCTTAAGAATTTTGACTGCAGGCACCCTATAATTAGCAAACTATACAACAACCTCTGCGGTTTCGCATGGCGAGGTCAGCGTGCTTTGTTTCCATGAAAATGTTTCCTGCTAGAAGCCGGGGGGATGAGGATGCATACAAATCGGCGAAGTCGCTTATCGCGGAGCTTAATTTACAGTCTACTTATTTTGAATCAAACTCTATGCTTATAACCATACTGTAGATGCCCTTGGGCAGGCTCTGATATGATAAATGTGGCTTAAATAAGTGCTTGTCAATCGCCAGTAATGCTAATTGGTTAAGACAAGATGAAACAGTTATCTTGTTTAATTAGCGTCTGTCAGATCTGTTATTCAGCTAAGAGAGACAACATTTGTTTCCAGTCTAGCATGAAGTCTCTGTTGGGTTGAATTCCAGTACTTGTTGTCGAAGCAATTTAGCAGTCTCTCATGGAATGTGACTGAATACTAATGATGTGAATGGCAGCTGGATTGGGTTGATTAAAAGCTAGTGCTTGAGCATGAAAGGAACATGAGATTAATTTATGAATTCCTATTCATGTCCGCGGGTGCCAAACCTCTTGATAATAAAGTCGTCTTTCAGTTTTATTAACAGGGGGGCGATCATTAGCAATGCCATTTTGTTTATTTATTCATGATTGAATATGTAGCAAGAAAGCTGGTTAGCAATACAGTGCTTCTAAAAGGTGTGCGATGAACGTTAGCATGACTGGCTAATTATTTTGTTGGAATTGTATTTTGTATAAAATATATATATATCTATATATCTATATATCTATATATATATATATATATATATAATTTCTCAGATTCTTAGGTCTTTCCTCAGATTAGATAGATATAGACAGATAGATATATCTCTATATCTATCGATCGTTCGATCGATAGATAGATTTTTTTTTTTCATTTTAAGCGAAACTGGTTTAAAGTGAACTTATTTTTGTCTCTTTAGGATATTGCCTGAAATGAAAAATTTGTAACTAAAAGACAAAAGCAAACTCTACCATCGCCAAAGCTGTATGCTTTGCGGGCATCAAAAATGTAAATAATTTTGAAAAACACAGGCTTAGTCAGTCACTAATTATATTTGGCTAAAATGTTCTCAATGTTCCAGCTTGAGGCATGGTCGAAAAAAGGCAACTGGATTACATTAGCGTTCAATCGAAGGCCCTTTTAAAAATCCATGTTCACTGATTCTGTATGCTTGGGCTTGAATGTTTCATTAACTTTATGATCATGACTTGATATGATGTACCTCATAATATTACAGTACTTGATTAAATTAATGTAACGCTTATTCCCCTCTATGGAGGCAATAAAAGCAGTTTAGAGGCAATCAAGTGAACTCCTGACGGGTCGCGATTCATCTTTTGCGAAACCTCAGACTCTGAATTTTTCTGTGGAACCTAATTTACGATTATTCTCAGAAAAAATCATATATTCGTGTTGTCTATAATGTCCGAATGTCTGCTCCATCAAAGGCACCATAGTAGCAGAGTAGTACTGTACTAGCGTTGGCCACCGGTTGATGCCTGCCTGGCTTAACAGCAAGCAGGAACATGATGGAAGATTCCAGTAGAGATACGATAGGCAGGCAAGGCTCCATGAGGGGTTGATGCCGGAAAAAAGCAGGGTGGTAAACAGGACAGCTGATTAGATGACAAAGGCTAGGTGCTTAATTTGACATACAGTGAATATCTAACTAAAGTTAGTCACTTTCAGACTGGATGGGACACACAAATGCTAACTGAGAACACTTGCAAGGAGCATGGAGCAGACAGTAACCCTGAACGAATGGTGTCATAAACCGCCACTCTTACTGACTGCAGTTCCAGACTCACTGGACCACGTCCCTGAGCGCCACATATCAACAGAGGAATCTACTCCATGCAGTGGTTCTCAAAGTATGTTACACTTTACATTTGCATTCAATTAAAAAAAAATGTTCTTCATCTTTTATCTAGACACCTTTTTTTTTATGTGCAATGCATTCCAATTCCATCATTATGCAATTCAAGTTTTTCTCCTATATGTAAGCACAGTGCGCATAATTGTGCATTGTCTTAAGCCTTAGAATAATTATTAAACATGCACTATCAGGCAAAAACAGTCTTAGGCTGTTGAAAACAGAAGCGTCTCAAAGGTTTTGACTGGTATCTGCCTTTTGGGAATAAACCTCGGTCTCATTTTTGATGGGCACCTGGCCCTACAACACTACTGTGCTTGAATGTTGGCCACGACGGTGGTGCTCGTGTGCTACGTTTTTTATGGGGTACGTTGTAAAAAGTTCCAGAACCACTCCACATTGGCGACTGTCTTGAATCCTCAACAATGACAACAGAGACATCTAGTGTCCTTTGCAAACATTACAAGAGGAGTTGGTACACCGGTATGGAACGCAGCCTTCCAGGACTTAGTCGCTCTGACCACTACGACCACTTCAGCTGCGCACATTTTCACTCACATGAATCATTGGTAAATGTTTTTTGTTTTTTGTTTTTTTTTTTATAACAAGCGTGGTTACAGGAATGAGACATAAGCGGAACGCCGATCGTAAAAAGCGGGTGAAGGTGGAGGGGAGAGGGATAGAAATGGAACGCGACCGTTTGATCACATGCTAGTCAAGCTGGATCAGCTGACACTGGCGAGCTTCTGCCTTTCACGCTCCTACTCAGACATCATATTTCATAAAACTAATTCATTGTGGCATCTTTTGTTGTTTCGTATTGAGACCAAGATTCGTTCGCCTATCTACTGAGCACACCGCCGAATCGATGCTGCTGGAGTGGATGATGGACGGGCACGCCATTCTTTACACGGGGGTCACTTTGGCCTTCTGGAGCACAATCCTCATCGTCGGTAAGATCCTATGCACCTTTAAACGAGTCAGTTATGAATTAAAGTATGTTTTCCTGAACGGTTTCGAACAATATCAACTACTAAAGTCTTATTATTAGGATTGCTTGACGCTGCATGCGCCATGGTTGACAGCTGTGTATGGGATCAGGCTAAATACTGGTGACCAGGGGAAGCACTGCGGCGGGTTTCGCGATGGATCGCTATCGTTGCAATGTTTTATTTATTCCCCATAGGTTTTAATAAACACCTCTTTGTTCCTTCGGACGACATTATTAGCAAAATGTAGCTTGGTTTTGTACAAAATGTCCAACGTCGTTGGAGCTAGCTTGTCACCAGCCGACCAAGCTCGTTAGCAAATTGTCGATAACATAGCCAATTGAAACTGAGTTCTTTCTGTGCTTTGGCAGACGGCAAGTCAAGTGGCTCAATGTTATGGTTAAGGTTATCTTAATCTTAATTCAAAAATAAACATGCACCATGGTGAAAGCGCTATATTACAAAGATGTACAGTATTGTGTTATATTAAACTGATTTGGTCCCATGGCGGAAGTGAGGCAGTTCTCATGACACAGTCAGTTCTCACACCCAAGTTAGGACATCTCTGCACTTAAATGTGACTTTTTAGCTGGAGTAGACGCAGTGTTACGACAGTACAACACTGATATATACTAATGTCTCCTCTTCCTTGCAGGTATCTGCTATACAATATTTGATTTAGGATTCCGTTTTGATGTGGCATGGTGAGTATCCTTCTTTCCTCTTGTATAGGTGCTCCTTGGTTTAGGACCCAAGTTTCCCAATCCTGCGGTGGCAACAAGTTGGAAAACGTTGTTGTGGATCATAACCTATGCTCATGCAGTGGTAAAGTCATTATTGCAGAACAGTGTTCCCTCACGACTTCATTTGAGTGCATTGAATACGGGTTTACCTTTTTACAAAAACTGAGACCGTGAACATTAGAGCTCATCGCCCGCTAAAATCTCCATTCCCTTCGGTCATGACGTTCGGAAGCTTAGAACGTTGCTCAAATGTGCCGTTTAGTTTTTCACAGTATCCCCAAAAACAGAGTACTGGAGTCCAGTGTGTCAGCCAGTACAAGGAAAGTACATAGTTGAAGCACGGGCAGCTGATTATATCCTGCGTTCAGAAATTGTGAGTGGAGCGCCGCTGCCTCCAGCAACACATGAGGACGATGAATCGTCCGCTTAAGAACAACGTTAAAGTTTTTCTTTGTAGTTTAGCTTCAGAGGTGAAAATGAAGCAGGTTTAGGAATTAACAGAATTGAGAAAATTCAACTCAGAACACCCAATTCTCACTTGTTTTGATCGTCTTTTAGGTTCCTCACAGAAACATCACCTTTCATGTGGGCCAATTTGGGTATCGGCTTGGCCATCTCGCTGTCTGTTGTAGGAGCAGCCTGGTGAGTCGTGACTGCATGACAGATGACGCATTTTGGAAGTTTTTTTTTTTTCTTCTTCTTTTTTTTTTTGTTTTGTCGTTGTTTCCTCTTTTGGAGAAAATGCTCTAAAAGTGTAGAAGTGGCACATCTTAGATTGATTAATTTTAGTCGATAAGTGGTGGCAGGATTGTTTATTATTTCTTGTGTGTTTATTTCATAGGGGAATCTACATCACTGGCTCAAGCATCATTGGTGGCGGAGTCAAGGCTCCTCGCATTAAAACCAAAAATTTAGTCAGGTAGGCTCATGAAAGAACCATTTAAATTTTGATAGACCTGAAACATATTTTTTTCCCCGGATAAAATGTCATTGATATCTTAATATTAACTCGTTAAAATATTGCAGATGTGTTAAATATGACAAGCAAATATTTGAGGTGAACTCAGTGTATAATGTGACATTGTTAAAAATAACTTTGTAAGATTTGCAGTATATTTTATTTGATTTGAACCATTTAAAATATATATATATATAGATTTGTTTTTTTTTACATTTTCAGTTTGACACATTTACATGCATTTCTTTTCAATTTAATGTAAGGAAAATATTTTTACATTTTTGCTTTTTTTTTTTTTACATTTTTAGCATTACATTATTTCAAGTTATTGGTTTTCATTTTTCAAAAAAATCATACATGGCAATTTTCCGCGGATCCGCGGAAATCCGCCGTTTTATTTCTTAAATTGATCATTTTTGTGAATCGTCTAAATCCGTTGAGAAAATTTTAGGGGCGGTCAGGTA
>NW_017805742.1:269920-282214 GCF_001891065.2 Hippocampus comes
TACAAGTCATGAACAAATCTTAAATATGGCAGGGAATGTGTTTACTTTTTTAGTTTTGATTTTGAGCAGCAAATTTGGAGTTACATATTGGTGCTCACCAGGAATGCATAGGCAAAATTGAACAAATTTTCACTTGAAAGAATAGTGGCGATCTTGGGATTTTTTTCTGTTCAATTTTCAAACTGTGTAAATTTAATACACTTCATCTTCAGCATGTTTAGTGCCACTTTTGTAAGTAACCACGCCCCCTTCCAGGCCACGCCCCGTCCAGGCCACGCCCCTTTCCGCTTTTTTCATCACTCGCCATTGCCATGTATGAAAAATTGATGTCTAGCTCATATAAATTCGTTTTAAAAATTATTTTTACATGAAGCTTTTCCAAAAAGTTTTTTTTGAACTTTTCAGCTATTAATTCAACATTTTTTGATTGTCTTGCCTAGCATCATTTTCTGTGAAGCTGTCGCAATCTATGGCATCATCATGGCCATTGTCATCAGTAACATGGCTGAGGTAAACTTCAGATTCCACTTTTTACATGATATAATCTAAAATATATCATTTAGCTATCTAAACAAGATTCTAAAATACTTTCTTTAATCTTGCAGAACTTCAGTGGAACAACTCCAGAGACCATCGGTGCAAGGAACTACCAAGCCGGTAAGAGCCATCCAACCGAACGGGTGACAGAATAGCGGCTCTGAAATCAAAGTGACTCACAGGGCATCCCATTTTCATCAGTCCCATGACGCCAACAAGCCGTGTTGTCTTTTTGCGTGTGAGCAGGCTACTCCATGTTCGGTGCAGGCCTAACGGTGGGCTTCTCCAACCTTTTCTGCGGCATCTGCGTGGGCATCGTTGGCAGCGGGGCGGCGCTGGCCGACGCTCAGAACGCCAGCCTCTTCGTCAAGATCCTCATCGTGGAGATTTTCGGCAGCGCCATCGGCCTCTTTGGCGTGATTGTGGCCATCCTGCAGGTGAGCAACGCCACTGTGACATTGACTTGGAATCGGGATGTATTTAGATAGTGTTTGAGTCATATTTGACTCATGTCTACAGTATGAAAATGTATTTTTAGCAGTGTGTGTTAAATCTCAGAAAATTGTGGTAAAGGTGGGAAACTTAAAATTGTCAAACGGTACGCGTCTTAATTGTTAATGAGAACAAAGTAGTAAGAGATCGAGGGGGAGCTTGAACTCTCTGTATATCCACCACATTTGTGCATGCACATGTTGGTTTGTGATTGGTTCGTGGGGGAATCTTGAAAAAGAAAAACATCTTAAGAATAGCATAAAGCATATGGAACACAAGTCAGAGGTTGCCATGACACAGGCGCAAGGAATTCACCTGTAAAAAAAAATACCATTCCCTTTTCTGTGAAAATGAAGTAGCGCTAAGTGCGTATCACATATTGGACTGACACCAGCCTTGGGTATCATGTAGTTGTTGAATATTACGATACCAGCCACCAATACTTGAGGCAAAAACCCCCCCTCTAAATCCGACATTAGGTCCTCCTCGACAGTAGTTGGCGCTATACTGCAACAGTTGGCAAATCATCTGCTTCAGAAAGAGAAGTTTTGTTATTGTGTTCAATTAAAGTGTATGTATCACAAAAGTACTTGAAGTATCGGTACTCTTTATCGGTGGGTACTCACAAAGTGAATAATTGTACTGTTATCGGATTGTCTTACTCCAGGTCAAAACTGAATAGAAAATGAAAAGTATGCAAGCGTTTTGACACTTGTATGTTTCTTCTCCCCTGAAGACGTCAAAGGTAAAGATGGGCGACTAGAAGAGGACAAGAGGAAGATGACAACACCGCTGGAAAAATAAGATGTGTAAATAATACACCGTAAATTATTTAAATGTTCTATTTGCCGTGTATTGTCTTGAATTGTCATTTCACGAAGAATCACTGTTTCTTCACACTCTTTATGAATGATGGTTAAAATGACAATGGAGTATTTGAACATATTGTGTGTGTGTTTGTTTTGGATGCGTGTATGTTTTTTTTTTTCCTCCTGTGAAGCATGAGCTTGCTTAGCATTGTTTTCATTGCTGTTTCCTGGTCTGTCAGAGACCTGCTTACTCAGTTGTGCCTCCTAAAAAGTTAAGAGTATTTCACCCGAGACACCAATGTCACCAATCAGTGAGAAATTAGGTGGACATTTTCATCATGACTGGACACACAAAAAAGTCTTACGGTGCCATGCTTGAAATGAAAGAGGAAATCGGACATTATTGGCTCATTCCAAGGTGTGGACCACTTGTGAATTCACATAAATGAGCCTGAATCATCAGAAGCAGACAGAAATGTGAATATGAACTAGATTCCAGATGACCATGTACAAATAAATTGTGTAAAATTGAAATGTAGAACTACTTTTAATTGTTTTTTTCTTCCTTATGAATGTCTATTGGGTTTTTTTCTCATTTTTTTAAGCACCGTTCGTGTCCTCGTTTCTAGTAATTCTATCATTCCTTAATTGGGCAAAGCTTAATTGCGCAAGCTTGTAGGTGAAATGCTGTATGTACGATATCAATCTGACAGACTAGGCTAACCAAACGACGAATCTCCTCCTTGTAAATTATCCTGAAGTTGTGAAAGACGATTAAAGTGGATTTAATTGTCATTGTCATAAATGTTCCAAATGTGATTCCACCCCCTCCTGACATGATTAACGTGGAAGCAATTTGTGTACCAACACTCCATATTTTGTTCAGTTGGTACTCTGGGCGTGAGTGTGTGTGCGAGCTCGCGCGCGCGCGTGTGTGTGTGTATGTAGTTATGTTGATGTGATGGTGACAAGAAAGTCAATGTCCAATAAAAATAAGAAACAGTTCATCGTGTCCTCATAAATGTCTGTGGGTGTAAAATAAAACCATCCAATTACGTTGCACTCTGCTGCACGAGGCATCAGCCAAAATCTGCAGTGATATCCCCTATCCTGTAGATGGCGCAACTACAACATACTCGTGCTGATGTTGGCTCAACTGTACGCCATTGCGGCTACGTTCATTTACCCCCTAAAAAAACTTCTATATTTAAATTAGAGCTCTCTCCCCACCGATGGAGCTCTCCCTACCTGCTGTGTATATCTGCAGTTGATATGGACAGTTTACACCCCCCTGTTCAGGTTTTTGTAAGACCGTTTTTCGCCAATAATGTAACCTGCACATTCTATTGAAAATATCTTTGAGAGGGGAACCAAAAATATCTGAACCGAGGTCATGTTTTTTTTTTTTTTTAAACTGAAACTGAGGATGTGGCTGTTTGCAATTTTGTATTCAAACGCAATGGGAAGCTCATCACCGCCATTTATAGTGTCTAATAAACAAAGCAAAGTCAAGATGTGCTCGTAGGGGTGTTTTGATATTTTATTTTATTATTATTTTTTGCTTTCGAGGAGAGGCTTGAAGGATTTGTCTAACTCTGACTACTATTTGGAACTGTTCACTTACTCTTAATCAAAAACAACGCTTAAGCCCCCACTATGCAATCTGTGTTGCTATGATATTTTTATGTTTGCACCTTAGCATACCTTTTAGAATTATTGTCAAAAAGTCCAACCTTGATTGTCGACGATAACACATTTTCCCATGTTTTGGGGGAGATTTCAAGTGTGCTTTTGAAAATAAAACAGATCTTGGATGTTTTGCTTCCATCCTGCCATCCTACCACAGAAACCATACCGAAGGATAAAGAAGACAGTAAATTCCTGCAGCTCCCTCAATGTTGAGCTTTTACTAACAGTCTCCCCCCAAAAAAATTGTGCTCCTCCTGATAATGGCTGTCTTCATTATGTTCCCTTCCTTCATCATGTTGATACATTTTGATTACTAATATATTTCTCTCGCCGTAAAAGTAGTTTTACTACTATTTATTTTAAATCGATAGATTTCTTTTTTGAATAATCACATTTGTTCCCTTGAATTCCATCCGATATTTTAATAGTTTAATATCAAGTTTCTGATATTCCAAAATATCATGTGCACGCATGATGGCCAGGGTTTGAGTAGTGTACATATACCAAATAAAAGGAAAGGATAAATTAAAAAAAAAAGGACAAAAGGCGGTTTTCTTTTTCACTGCTCTCTCCTCAGGCTTCCGTAGTGAGTGAAAGCGGAGCAGAGAAACCTGCCGGAGAGAGGAAGAGGAGCATCCCTCCATCCTTCCTTCGCTTTCTTTTTTATTACCTTGACCGACCCCCCCCCCCCAAAAAAAAAAAAAAACACCAAACAAACACCACCAAATGACGGCAAAACCATGAGGACGTCGCCTCTCTACTCGCCTCCTTTTCGCTTGAACGGCGTCGACGCGGCGGATACGGTTGACGCTAGCTAAACAACACGGTGCTTTTTTTAAATTTATTTAATTTCCACACATTTCACCCCAACCCCTAATTTTTCCATAATCGGCGAGTACATATCCGTCTGTATTGGGTGGAGAATTGACTTTTGAATAATAATAATAATAAATTATTATTATTATTGTTATTTCTTTCATTCTCTAATACGATGTGCTGCCAAGAAGACAAAAAGATGCAAGTATCTGCCTGACAAAATCAAGGTAAGCATCCCTGCGCTCCCTTGGTCACCCTCCACCCCCACGCGTGCGTTTTATCTATCTTAATTTTTCCATCTTTTTTTTTTTGGGTGGTGCTAAATCTTTTGTTGTTTCCACTGTGTTTTTTCCACCCGCCATGCTAGCCTCGCTCCCCTGCACAACACAGCTGTCTCCCAGTTTTTCAAAAGTCCACTCTGCAGCTCTCCCATCATTTTGTATCACGCAATACAGTATTTGTTTCAATTGGGGTATGTGTGAAGTGGGGGGTTACTGTATCATGACTTGTCCGGGGGGTCTGTTTTGTGGGAGTCCAGCCAGCTTGTTTCTCATCCAGATGATGAGGGGTGGGGGGGGCATGGATGTGGAGGGCTTCCTCACGATGAAGCTTAACCTAAGCATGCAGTTCAGCACAGGCTCCAGATGATGAGGGGTGGGGGGGGCATGGATGTGGAGGTCTTCCTCACGATGAAGCTTAACCTAAGCAGGCAGTTCCGCACAGGCTGGGGAGAGAGGATGTTGATCCAGTCCGACGCTTCTCTCATTTCTGAAACAGTATCTCTTCAAAAGAGGGACCGCAGCGGTGCTGTAAGTCACTGAACTATTGGATTCGCATAAAATAATATGAAGTAGCACAGTTGAAATATTACAGTATGTGGGTGACTTCCAAGTTTATGTTTCTGTGTTGGAAACAAAGCAGTTTGGCACGATAGAAAGTGATGTACTCCCCGGTGAGACACTTTCTTCGCCAACTCTTTGAATTATTTCCAGTTGCGTTTATTTCCATTCTGCAGAATGGTGTTATCGTGGTTTCCTGGCAAGAGGGATGATCAGGTTTGTTATACACATGCACGCGTGTGACAAGGATTTTTAGAGTCCGTGGATTATTGCAAGTTGTACTGTTTTATTTCCATTCTGTCAAATGGCCGTTATTAAGTAGCGGATAAAAGGAGCGCATGAGTCTGTGTGTCATTCATTAATTTGTTTGGTTTTTAGGTTGTTTTTCCAAGCAAAAAAACAAACAAACATAAAGATAAAAACAATGACTTATTTTCTCAATATTCGTTCCAAAAACCGGAAAATGCCTCATGTTGAAATTTACAATTTTGTTCAATACATAATGGATGAAACAGATACTGGGCGATTTGGGTGTTTTACTTAATTCTGATATTTGCATTAGGGCCAAAACAATTTCTTTTTTTTGAAAAACAAATGACACACACATTCAATTGCATTCATTTTATGAGAAGTACATTGCTTATACTGTATATGTACCTCTGCTTGGATTATTTCAAGTGTTTTTCTTGTTTTCTGTGGGGGTCATAACTGACCAGCGAGAGGAGCAATCACGTTAATCATAAGCACACGCACAAGGCCGGGTTGTGCCTTGTACTTTTTTGACTCTTGAGTTTATTTCTACTGTACAAGGATGAATATGTGTCAAGATGAACAATCGCAATTATCGTATGACGCTGTCACTTACTATACTTTGAGCCTGCACATAATACCCGTGCGGGTAGATCGGTTTATTTCTATTGCGTATGAAAAATATGACATGTATATTGCCCACACCCAATGTTCTCTCCATACATTATTTGGCACACCGTGGACGGTTTTGATGACTTTGTGGATTCTTTTTTTCCACATCATTATACTCATTTACTCTGTTCATTTATGTTGTGTAAGAGGGTGGTGATTCTGAATTAGCTTGCCGTGTGCTTTATGGTGACTATGTGGATTATTTGGAGATGGAAATTGAAAGCGTGACTGAGTGTTATATGGACAAGTTACTTTGTCGATTACTTATGTAACAAATTTAACCGCTACTATGCACCATTAAGTTTCACACAAGTATAAAGGGCCTGAGATAAACTCAAAATACTTACTAGTTGAAGGATCACTGGTAGTAGTTTAATCATGTTGCATTGCAGCATAGATTGTTAGGATTTGACTCGACGGTGTCAGTTGCAGTACAACGTGAGCTGCCGGGGTTTGGCCTATGAACCTCGGCGCTCTTGTGTGTGGTGAGGCGAGACGAGGCAATATCGGCGCTCACGGGCGGGCAACGCCTGCGCTATCGCTCATCAGATAGCGGCGAGGCGCTCGTGCCGTCGGGGAGGTTTAATTACAGACGGAAGGTCACTGCTTCAGCGCTCTGAAACATTGATGCCTGATAGACGGAGTTGATTGGAGTCAGCGCCCGCCTCTCGGGATGCTGATACAAAGAAGAACACACAATTAGCTGAGTGCATGTGATGCCTGAGAAACGATTCGATGGATGTTTTTTTATCTGACTCCAGTGGACCACACGGTTCTCTTTAAGCCTTCACTTCAATATGCAGCGCTGTATTTTGCAACTTTTTGTGGATTAATTTGGTTCTCTTTCTGTTTATTTCTATTGTGCAAGGTGTTGGTTACCATAAATATAATCGTTGAGAGGAGCTATGGCATGAGTTACATAACGTGTACATTGTACATACGCTTGTCCCCCGGCATGTCAAGGGCTTTTTGGACTCTAGATTAATAATAATAGTTATTACAGATCACATTTGCATAACTCGTTTCAGGACACTCAAATCTATCAGGATTCTACATTAACAGTGTCCCGGTGACCCGAGGCCACTGCGTGACTGCTGGGTCACTGTAGAGCAGGGGGTGTCAAATTCATTTTTGTCGCGGGCCACATTGTAGTTACGGTTTCCCTTGGTGTGAAGTTATGAATTTTGGGAAACCATAGAAATGTTGTATCACCTGCACATATAACATACACAGCGCACAACAAATTGATGGATAACTAGTTTTAAAATCAGAAGTCAAGAATAATGACTGTTATTGTGGATTACATGTGACAATTTGAAATTTTGGTTCAGACTTTTGCAAGCATCATGGAACTTGACATGCTTGATTTGCTTTCGTGGGCCACATGAAATGATGTGGCGGGCCAGATCTGGCCCCCAGGCCTTGATTTTGACACCTGTGCTGTAGAGAGTCGTCTGCCTAAGCCATCAGGGCGGGCTCTTGCAAGCGCTAGCTGGCGACTTGACGGAGCTAGCTAGCTAGCTTTTGTGCTAGCTAGCTAGCACAAAAAAAAAACGTGGCAGTCTGAGTGACACAAAAGTGAAAGTTTGGCCAGCTTCTACCTCTGGCCAAGGTATGGCTATTAATCCTGAAGAAAGTAAACCATTAAAAAAAAAAAAAAAAAACACTCACAACAAAAATTTCAGAAGGAGAAGCGGCAGCCAAAATGCGCCAGCATGCTCTTTCAGCCTCATAGCCTTCTAGCTATACATTTCCTTTTTTTTTTAAACTCTTCCTTGCATTTACTGTACTATTCAGCACAACACCACTCGGGTTGTTTTTACACTCGAGTGGCTAAACAGCTTTTTCAAACATGAGCTGACCAGCCCAGAGCGTACAGGACAAAGGCTGATCAAATGGACAGTCACGGAGCGTACAAATGGACGGCAGTGGCCTGAAGCCCGAAAGGCCATAAAGACGCTCATAGTTTAAATGGAGCCGGAGCCAGAGTGTTCGTCTTTCTCCACTCTTGCGAGCCACCATCCTCCTCCCCTTCCGACAAAGCTCTTCATTTACTACTTTGCTCCGCTGCCAAATGAGCGCCTGGATCAAGAGGCAAAGACTTCCCATCAGCGCCGGTCCGGGCTCCAGACGGCATGTTTTGCGTGACAGAGCGACTGTATCAATAAACCGTTAACATTTTCATGCTGTCGTTTTGGAGGTTGAACTCTGATTGGGAAGACTTTTGGGGAATCCGAGATTTCCATACATCTTGGGAGACTTCTGCTTGAAGGCAAATGAGTGAAGTTCCTGACTTAGTCGACATATTTTTCCAAGACCTGTTTTAGTTGAACTCAAATTCATCGGATTTCAGGGGATTTTGAGACTGTAATCAATTTTTTGAGCAACTCTTGTGATTTTTTTTTTGACTTTGTGGGTATTCACTACTTGAGCGAATCTGCAAAATTTGAAAGGTTCTAGCAATGAAGTTCTGTGTGAGTGTAGAAGCGTCCCGTTCTCAAAAATTTCAGTTGAACTCCGATTTGTACGGCTTTGTTTTTTTTTTTGTTTTTTTTTTTTTTTACAAACTTCTGCAAATCTCGTGAGACTTCATCATTCAGCTAATCTTGCGAGACTTCAACATGGCTTGAAAGGGTTGATCAGTGAAGTCCTGTGCGACATTAGATGAATATTTTTCATGGTCTATCGAACTCTTGCTTTGTCCGACTTCAGGGACATTGAAAACGTCGGAAAATCTCCGACAAATCTCGCGAAATTTCCTCAAGTCTTAGAAGGCTCATCTATGCCACCTGATCGGTGAGTTTTTTTTTTTTTCTTTCGAGAATGTTCAATTGGACTCCAATTTGCGCGACATTAAGTCATTTGTGACTTCAGCAGTTGTTGTCAGGCCAGCCAATCTTGCGAGACTTGAGCAAATCTTGAAGTGAACAGTCAGCGTTGTTCTGTGCGACTTTCGAGGCCCATTTTTCTCAAAGGTCGTTTGAACAACTTGCGGCTCTCGTCGCGCGATGATGTGCAACAAGGAGCCGGGTGAAGAGGAGCCGTCGAATGCCTTTCCAACAGACGCCACCTCCTTTCAGGCCGTAAGACCGCTGAGAGGCAATTTAAGTGTTGTGCTCCAAGAGCCCTGTTATGGGTTTTTTTCTCTCTTAAGTTCAGTTTCCCCCTTTATTTGGCTCTCTTCATCTCTGCGCTTCTGCTTTTGCTCGTTGCTGGCTTTTTTTTTTTTGCCTTTGTAGTTACAGTAACACAGAACACAGAAACAGGCCAGTTACATTTTTTCATGTTTTAATTGTTTGGAAAAAAGAAACCTGAAACCTAATCATTCTGACCTGTCAACCAAAATACGAAAAAACACCTATGAGCGAAGGATCAGTCAGAAATGTTAAATTTGGAGTTTACATTTAGATAAATACAATAAAAAAAGAAAAAATGAAAAAAAAGTGTTTTAAAGTGTATTAGTTTCTGTAAAAATGTTTTTCTGACGGTACCAATTTTCTCAAATGTAATCATTTTAGTAAATGCATTTTACTGGCGAAAATGTTACAGTTTCTGTGTGAATTCTAAATTTTTTCCAGTGTTGATCAGATCCAAATGATAGAATACATATTGAAAATAATAACAGTGATCATCATCATCAAATTAGAAATATTTGTGTGTTAACATAGATTATTTTTTTTACATATTGTCAATTTTTATGGCATTTTGTGGATATTTTGAATTGACGTTTCATTTTAAAAATTTTATTATTTGACTCTGTAAATATATGACATATTGTCAATTTTTATGGCATTTTGTGGATATGTTGAATTGGCGTTTCGTTTTAAAAATTTTATTATTTGACTCTGTAAATATATTGCTGTCATTGTTATTAATACAAAAAAAAAAGACATCATTTATGGGAAATTGCGCTATGCCCATGCTTTCACAACTCCCGTGTGGTGGAAACAGGAGTTCAGAACATTCGCAGAAATTCTCCAGTACCTTATATACGTATTAGGGATCATTGTTATTAATACAAAAAAATGACATCATTTATGGGAAATTGCGCTACACCCATGCTTTCACAACTCCCATGTGGTGGAAACAAGAGTTCAGAACATTTGCAGAAATTCTCCAGTACCTTATATACGTATTAGGGTCACCTACAGAGAGGAATAAAAATAATATAAAATGTAAAGTTTTCCCTGACAAGGTGACTCTAGTAGGCCGTCGTACGTTTAAACTACCGCACTGTAAATTTTCCCAATAGTCAACCGAGAAAATGTAGTTGGTGTCCATCCCACAGTTTCGTACTTCCACGACAGCTCATGTTGCTGTCCTTTGCTTACTTTTGGTGTTGTCTGGCGTTGTCACTGACATTTTGTCGCGGGCACACGAGGGATTCAGGGATGCTCGCGGTAAACCGGGGACCCTAGCCCTCTCCTTGCTTTAATGAACAGCGAAAGGTCAGTGTGCGGCCAGGCGTCTGATTCGCACAGCGCGTCTCAAACCCGCTCACTCTGTATAAAAAGAATGATGGCGCATCGGCTGCGTCATTATTCTTAAGTCGCACGCTGGTTGTGACGGTGTTTACGTAACGGACGGTTCGTTTGGGTTGACGGAATCTGTGCAGAAAATAACTACGGTAAACCCCCCATAGCCATTTAGTATCCGCGCCGCACAGGGTAATATTTAGCTGTGATCTCAAAATGCATTGACATACTTGACGTCAATTATATTATAGCCTGAATGAAGCGCTGCAATCCTGTAGCAATTTTTTTTTCCTGACCGACAAATGGTTTCTTCTCAAATGCAACGCGACCCACTTGCTTCAAAATTACGTTGCTTTCTATACAGTACACCCCCACTCCTCACACACACACACACACACACACACACACTTTAGCTGTGATCTCAAAATGCATTGACATACTTGACGTCAATTATATTATAGCCTGAATGAAGCGCTGCAATCCTGTAGCAATTTTTTTTTCCTGACCGACAAATGGTTTCTTCTCAAATGCAACGCGACCCACTTGCTTCAAAATTACGTTGCTTTCTATACAGTACACCCCCACTCCTCACACACACACACACACACACACACACACACACACACACACACACACACACACACACACACACACACACACACACACAGAGAAACTGTAGCTAGCTAGCTAGCAGCTAGCTAGATACTGTATCTATATTTTGTATGGAATGTAGACCATTTGTCCCATCATAGTGTTTGTACTTTTCACAAACTCCCACTCAAGAATTGTCCCGTATGAGCTCCAACCGGAAGCGTGTATCCTGGACAGTTGGGGGGCAAGTGTGTTCATTATTTTGCGGAGTCACCACAGAACTGAAAGTGACATTTGTTTTGGCCCGAATATCAGGTTTGCTCATCGACACGAAATTTAGTGGCCGTGTTCATCGTAAAAAGGACACTCAAGGAACGGTGGTCTTGAGTAACCATGCGCCAAATGAAACAGGAAATCACCCATTTTAGATTGAATGAGCTATTTCATCATATCCAGGGCTAAGGAGGGAGTGACGGTTTTAATCGCGCGACACACCAAATCGTGACTTAAAGTCGTTGCCGACGCTGTTAAACACTTTTTGCCGATGAACAGCGAAATGCTGCTTCGCCGTGTTTGCTTTGAACTCTGGGCTCCACCTATTGACCCGAAACTGCGGATTATTGGGTTTAATTTCATTACCGTTTCCTGAAAGGATTCAGGACCGAAACAATTTTGAGCTAGCGACCTTCCATTGCTTCCGTCTGTCCCGTTTCTTTTTCTTTTTTTTTTTTTTGTGCTGTGGGCTTGGGGGAGCTGAACTTGCCTCCAGCAAGATGTGCTCCAGACGATCAGGTGTAGCCTGGCTGATACATTTTTGATGAGGAGCAACTCGAGGTGGGGGAGGGAGAGGGATGGATCTGCATGTGGTTAAATGTTTTCCTGATGCAATTTTCTTACAATAGCGTCTCCTCCTCAAGCTCCAGTTATGAGCCATAAATCTTAAATTTGTCTTTTTTTTTTTCTTTTTTAAATACATCCACATTGTTCCCGCTCGGTTAAGACAAAAAGCCATCTTCCACATGAGTTGAGGACATACAATAAGCCAGAGGGCTCTGCTGAAAGCATCTGCCACACACACACACACACACACACACACACACACACACACACACACACACACACACA
>NW_017805742.1:288277-389002 GCF_001891065.2 Hippocampus comes
TTTTTTTTTTAAACTCTTCCTTGCATTTACTGTACTATTCAGCACAACACCACTCGGGTTGTTTTTACACTCGAGTGGCTAAACAGCTTTTTCAAACATGAGCTGACCAGCCCAGAGCGTACAGGACAAAGGCTGATCAAATGGACAGTCACGGAGCGTACAAATGGACGGCAGTGGCCTGAAGCCCGAAAGGCCATAAAGACGCTCATAGTTTAAATGGAGCCGGAGCCAGAGTGTTCGTCTTTCTCCACTCTTGCGAGCCACCATCCTCCTCCCCTTCCGACAAAGCTCTTCATTTACTACTTTGCTCCGCTGCCAAATGAGCGCCTGGATCAAGAGGCAAAGACTTCCCATCAGCGCCGGTCCGGGCTCCAGACGGCATGTTTTGCGTGACAGAGCGACTGTATCAATAAACCGTTAACATTTTCATGCTGTCGTTTTGGAGGTTGAACTCTGATTGGGAAGACTTTTGGGGAATCCGAGATTTCCATACATCTTGGGAGACTTCTGCTTGAAGGCAAATGAGTGAAGTTCCTGACTTAGTCGACATATTTTTCCAAGACCTGTTTTAGTTGAACTCAAATTCATCGGATTTCAGGGGATTTTGAGACTGTAATCAATTTTTTGAGCAACTCTTGTGATTTTTTTTTTGACTTTGTGGGTATTCACTACTTGAGCGAATCTGCAAAATTTGAAAGGTTCTAGCAATGAAGTTCTGTGTGAGTGTAGAAGCGTCCCGTTCTCAAAAATTTCAGTTGAACTCCGATTTGTACGGCTTTGTTTTTTTTTTTTGTTTTTTTTTTTTTTACAAACTTCTGCAAATCTCGTGAGACTTCATCATTCAGCTAATCTTGCGAGACTTCAACATGGCTTGAAAGGGTTGATCAGTGAAGTCCTGTGCGACATTAGATGAATATTTTTCATGGTCTATCGAACTCTTGCTTTGTCCGACTTCAGGGACATTGAAAACGTCGGAAAATCTCCGACAAATCTCGCGAAATTTCCTCAAGTCTTAGAAGGCTCATCTATGCCACCTGATCGGTGAGTTTTTTTTTTTTTCTTTCGAGAATGTTCAATTGGACTCCAATTTGCGCGACATTAAGTCATTTGTGACTTCAGCAGTTGTTGTCAGGCCAGCCAATCTTGCGAGACTTGAGCAAATCTTGAAGTGAACAGTCAGCGTTGTTCTGTGCGACTTTCGAGGCCCATTTTTCTCAAAGGTCGTTTGAACAACTTGCGGCTCTCGTCGTGCGATGATGTGCAACAAGGAGCCGGGTGAAGAGGAGCCGTCGAATGCCTTTCCAACAGACGCCACCTCCTTTCAGGCCGTAAGACCGCTGAGAGGCAATTTAAGTGTTGTGCTCCAAGAGCCCTGTTATGGGTTTTTTTTCTCTCTTAAGTTTAGTTTCCCCCTTTATATCTCTGCGCTTCTTCTTTTGCTCGTTGCTGGCTTTTTTTTTTTTTTTGCCTTTGTAGTTACAGTAACACAGAACACAGAAACAGGCCAGTTACATTTTTTCATGTTTTAATTGTCGAGAAAAAAGAAACCTGAAACCTAATCATTCTGACCTGTCAACCAAAATACGAAAAAACACCTATGAGCGAAGGATCAGTCAGAAATGTTAAATTTGGAGTTTACATTTAGATAAATACAATAAAAAAAGAAAAAATGAAAAAAAAGTGTTTTAAAGTGTATTAGTTTCTGTAAAAATGTTTTTCTGATGGTACCAATTTTCTCAAATGTAATCATTTTAGTAAATGCATTTTACTGGCGAAAATGTTACAGTTTCTGTGTGAATTCTAAATTTTTTCCAGTGTTGATCAGATCCAAATGATAGAATACATATTGAAAATAATAACAGTGATCATCATCATCAAATTAGAAATATTTGTGTGTTAACATAGATTATTTTTTTTACATATTGTCAATTTTTATGGCATTTTGTGGATATTTTGAATTGACGTTTCATTTTAAAAATTTTATTATTTGACTCTGTAAATATATTGCTGTCATTGTTATTAATACAAAAAAAAAAGACATCATTTATGGGAAATTGCGCTATGCCCATGCTTTCACAACTCCCGTGTGGTGGAAACAGGAGTTCAGAACATTCGCAGAAATTCTCCAGTACCTTATATACGTATTAGGGTCACCTACAGAGAGGAATAAAAATAATATAAAATGTAAAGTTTTCTCTGACGAGGTGACTCTAGGAGGCCGCCGTACATTTAAACTACCGCACTGTAAATTTTCCCAATAGTCAACCGAGAAAATGTAGTTGGTGTCCATCCCACAGTTTCGTACTTCCACGACAGCTCATGTTGCTGTCCTTTGCTTACTTTTGGTGTTGTCTGGCGTTGTCACTGACATTTTGTCGCGGGCACACGAGGGATTCAGGGATGCTCGCGGTAAACCGGGGACCCTAGCCCTCTCCTTGCTTTAATGAACAGCGAAAGGTCAGTGTGCGGCCAGGCGTCTGATTCGCACAGCGCGTCTCAAACCCGCTCACTCTGTATAAAAAGAATGATGGCGCATCGGCTGCGTCATTATTCTTAAGTCGCACGCTGGTTGTGACGGTGTTTACGTAACGGACGGTTCGTTTGGGTTGACGGAATCTGTGCAGAAAATAACTACGGTAAACCCCCCATAGCCATTTAGTATCCGCGCCGCACAGGGTAATATTTAGCTGTGATCTCAAAATGCATTGACATACTTGACGTCAATTATATTATAGCCTGAATGAAGCGCTGCAATCCTGTAGCAATTTTTTTTTCCTGACCGACAAATGGTTTCTTCTCAAATGCAACGCGACCCACTTGCTTCAAAATTACGTTGCTTTCTATACAGTACACCCCCACTCCTCACACACACACACACACACACACACACAACACACACACACACACACACACACACACACACACACACACAGAGAAACTGTAGCTAGCTAGCTAGCAGCTAGCTAGATACTGTATCTATATTTTGTATGGAATGTAGACCATTTGTCCCATCATAGTGTTTGTACTTTTCACAAACTCCCACTCAAGAATTGTCCCGTATGAGCTCCAACCGGAAGCGTGTATCCTGGACAGTTGGGGGGCAAGTGTGTTCATTATTTTGCGGAGTCACCACAGAACTGAAAGTGACATTTGTTTTGGCCCGAATATCAGGTTTGCTCATCGACACGAAATTTAGTGGCCGTGTTCATCGTAAAAAGGACACTCAAGGAACGGTGGTCTTGAGTAACCATGCGCCAAATGAAACAGGAAATCACCCATTTTAGATTGAATGAGCTATTTCATCATATCCAGGGCTAAGGAGGGAGTGACGGTTTTAATCGCGCGACACACCAAATCGTGACTTAAAGTCGTTGCCGACGCTGTTAAACACTTTTTGCCGATGAACAGCGAAATGCTGCTTCGCCGTGTTTGCTTTGAACTCTGGGCTCCACCTATTGACCCGAAACTGCGGATTATTGGGTTTAATTTCATTACCGTTTCCTGAAAGCATTCAGGACCGAAACAATTTTGAGCTAGCAACCTTCCATTGCTTCCGTCTGTCCCGTTTCTTTTTCTTTTTTTTTTTTTGTGCTGTGGGCTTGGGGGAGCTGAACTTGCCTCCAGCAAGATGTGCTCCAGACGATCAGGTGTAGCCTGGCTGATACATTTTTGATGAGGAGCAACTCGAGGTGGGGGAGGGAGAGGGATGGATCTGCATGTGGTTAAATGTTTTCCTGATGCAATTTTCTTACAATAGCGTCTCCTCCTCAAGCTCCAGTTATGAGCCATAAATCTTAAATTTGTCTTTTTTTTTTTCTTTTTTAAATACATCCACATTGTTCCCGCTCGGTTAAGACAAAAAGCCATCTTCCACATGAGTTGAGGACATACAATAAGCCAGAGGGCTCTGCTGAAAGCATCTGCCACACACACACACACACACACACACACACACACACACACACACACACACACACACACACAGAAAGACAATCCAGGCGTTTTTTTCTTCCAATTTTGCCAATTCCCGACCAAGGACGTCAGATGCTCGACTATCTGATGTCTTCTAAGATTGTCCTATAAGATTAGCTTTCGGTCTGTGGTGTGTTAAGAGTGGATTTGTTCCGATAATGTCCAAATCAAGTCGGTCCGCCCATCTTAAATATTTCATGCGCTCAATATTTATGACCAAATATTGTTTTTATTGAGGCCCCCGATCCCAATGTACCAGGGCACATATTGTGACTTTCCAGAACAAATTCTTTATTTTGTCTCCCCAGCATATGTTTGACCAACATGATGAATTATGCACCGGCACAAATGAGCAGTCTGTCCACTGCTATGTCTGCAGCCCAATTAAAATTTCAAAAGATACAGATGTTTTACAGGTGCTGCTAGTTTTATGGTGGCTCCACACTGGAAACAGGCTCTGGTTTCCTGGCAGAGAGTGTCGGTGGAATGAAGACTATTTGGTCAATTGGCTTCACTTCTACAGTCTAGAATGCTTTTCTTCCTGTCACGGATGTGTGCGTGCAATGTTATGTGTTCGTGTTGTTTTGTTGAGCTATGTCTTTGACAAATTTGCAAGAAAATGTTTTAAGTTTCCTTTAGGGGTCTTCCAATCGAGGGTTTCATGCTGCCAATTCCGGTACCAATCATCCATGAGTGAAATCATCCCAGACCGACTCGAATACCGATCACGTGGATTACCTGCGCATTTTTTTCAATTGTAGAGCTGCTCACGAAGAATGATGCAGATGACATTTGTCAGTGAGCACACTCGTACCAAGTGCTATAGTGGTGATCTATGCTAACGCTGCAGCTCTGCTTACCTTTTGGCTCTGACGTGAAGTAGAGCAATCTCCGGTCATCCAATAAGAAAGGATGGATCTCCCAAGTAATGGTTGGAGAAGCTCTATGTAGTCGTGGGATTATGTAAATTAGCCCCACTGTTGCTTCACAAGATTCACAAGGGCTCATTCGCAGTTGAGATTTATTGGCAAGCCATTAAACAAGTCAATTTTACATAACAAGTATGCCTTGCATGCTTACATATATGTAGATAATTCATGAGTAGGTCGACATAGACTGTGAATGTGAAATAATTAATAGGATGTGTCCTTCCAGCTCTTTACTTGATAATTTTTATATTTTTACTAGTGATCACAAGTGTGTGTGTGTGTGTGTGTGTGTGTGTGTGTGTGTGTGTGTGTGTGTGTGTGTGCGCGTGTGCGTGTAGACTTGGGTTAAAATATCGCAGCTGCGCGTGAGCCATCTATTACATTTATGTGACAAGAGCAGAAACGATGAGGAGAAGCGCATGAAACATTTTCCTTCCGACGCGCCTTCAGCTTGAATTAAACTCTCCAATTTAAAGCTTTGACCCGAGCGACTGCACTCGACTGATTTGATTCACGCGCACGGGCCTCCACGCACACATACGCGGCGTAGATACACGCTCCATCACGTAAGCCTTTTTCGCCTTCCGAGATCCGCCGCGCCGCGCCTCTACTTAGACATAACATTGCACTTAGGTTTTAGAGAATACGCGCCGTCGAGAGTTGCCGTCGCAACGGTGTCAGCGCCAACGTCACGGCGGCGCCCTGCCGAGTTATTTAAATGTAAATACCGCAGCTGCATATAGGGAGATAAAGTTGAACACTCAAGAGGCCATCTTTTTTCCTACACTTCTTCGTGACTGTGCGTTGTTAAAAAAAAAAAAAAAAAAAAAGAAAAGGCACTTTGGCTTCACATTGGTTCAATCATGGTTAAACACATGAGCTAACGTGGCTAATATATTTATAGGGCACTTATTTTGGGACATATAATGGGAGCCAATTCAAGAGCTGCCCGGATGGCCCCCACCGTTTGCGGGGCAAAGGGACGAATAGCAAAAATTTGTCTTTAATTCATTGCCGTTACATTGCATTTGAAAGAGGGGGAGGGGCTTATGGGGGTGTTATGAATACCCCACCTTCTTCAGAAAAAATACTGATCAGCATCCAATATAGATTTTTCAGCAAATGGGAGGTCATGGGGAAGAAAATCCCCCAAAATAAGAAAAGGAAAAAATGTTGAAAAAATATTGAAAAAAAATCCAATATGCAAATCTGCGGGTGCTGACCGTTGCATTGATTATTTCACATTTAGTGTTCTTTTCCTTTATTATTTAAGCCCTGTGTAATTCGTTATTTGCATGTTGTTGTTGGGTTTTTTCTTTTTTTTTTCAGTGTAAAATGTAACTGAATATTGAACAATTTTTTTTTTCAAGCCATTCCTGATGGAAGGATTTTAGCTGACACACAAAAAAATGTGCGCAGTGTGGCGAAAAGATCAATTGTTGTTGATTCAATCTGAATAGATAAAATATTGAAAATTAAATATTCAAGAAGCGGGACCCCTCGCAAGCAAGATGTTGCATCTTCAGTGGTTTAACCCATGTTAATGAAGAATTTTTCACAAGGAAAAAAAAAAAGCAATGACATCATATTTATTTGTGAGATTTGTCCTGGCCCGGTTATGCTCACCGAATAGCAAAATAGCATTTTTCTTTTGAGAAAACCAGAACAAAAACAATTAAAAAAAAAGAAGAGTCGAGTTGCCACGATTCAACCGTGCCGCATTGTTATGACCTGGATCAATAAGAATCTTCACAGACATAAAGAAGAAACACATTTTTAACAGCACGTTGTTATGTATATATATTTATTTTTAATTCCCATTTTTACAGTAAGCTACGCTAACTACGTTGCACCTCTCTTCAGTGGCTAAGCACAGTATCCAAATGGTGGGAACATTTTAATGTCCAACATAATTGTGTTTGACATTGCCTCAAGGTTAAGATCCAGATGGATGTATTAACGTGGAGATTAATTTAAAAACGTATGTGGGGACTTAAAAAAAAAAAGGATCTTTTGTTCTGTGAAGGATAATTTGACTCACGGGCATTTCACTATGAATTCCGCCCTTGTCTCTACCATTAAGCCCCTCGAAGATTAAGTTTAACAAAACACCAGGGTTAGGTGAGCTAAGATCTTTTTTTTTTTTTTTTTTTTTGGGTGGGTTCCAAGATAATAGCTCAAAACCCACAAAGAGAAAAGCCGAGCCCGAGACTCAAGCCCAGTACCTCAGAAGTGCAAGGCAGACATACTAGAAATCTATATCCAGCATATCTATAAATAGAAGTGATTTCAGATTTGGGTTTTTACCTGCGCTTCCTTTTTCTTATTTACAGCCGCAACAGAGAGTTAATATAAGTCAAAAGAATTCTCTCCTTGCGATTCTCCGCTGACCATTTTCTGGGTTTTGTACAAGCATTGTAATACAACTCTTGCGGGGAACAAAGCGAAATGCCAACAACTACAAGGGGCTGGGAGAAAAAAAAACACATCGCTGCGTTTTCTATCTTCAGTTGTCCCTTCGGAACATAAATGACTGAGAAATATTCAGTCACATTTGCGAATGAAACGGGTGACTGTTTTTTTTTTTGTTTTTTTTTTTTTGCATCTCTAACCTCACTTCTATGCGATAAATGATGACACAAAGGGGCTTCTTCATCACGAGGACCTCTGGCGAAGCCATTTTCACTGTCGTATATTTAACGACCTCATTCCTCTGCTCCTCGACCAAGTTTTTAATGACGACGTTTCTCCCGCTGCGAGACAAACAACGCAGCAGTGCGGAGTTTGGAATAAGAAACAAGCTCGTTTTTTATTATTATTTTTTTTTTACCTTACACGTCAACAACTGCGGGGATACCATTGTTCTCAAGATTCTTGTTTTGTCGAAGAGGAATCACTTCCACTGACCTTTTTTTGTCTGCAAGATGGCTTGCTGAAAGAGTAATGAATGGGCAGTCGACACTTTGTAAAGATGAGCTTTATGTGGAGCAAATTAGATTCTGGATGTGGAGGAGGACACTTAGGAAAGTGTCTTTCAGGGATTTTTAATTGCTTTTACCCAAATACAAGCACCGATATTAATCCGGTATAAAACGGGTCCAGTCTTTTAACAGGAGTGTGCTATGAGAGCCTTAAATGTGATACAAATGACCAATTGTGAACAATGCCCATCGCGTTTCGCGTTCACTTGGCCGCCACAAATTATTTGCGGTTCTCTTCGCAAAATACGAAATGCCTGCAGCTGAATTGCGCGCCTTTCAAATCCAGAAAAGAACGTATTTTTTTTTGTGTTGTCACATTATGGATAATGTTGGACTCGATAAAACGGCATCGCCTTGCCTTGATTTTCATCCATCCATCCATTTTCTGATCCGCTTTATCCTCACAAGGCTCACACTCACACCTAGGGACTATTCAGAGTGTTCAATCAGCCTGCCATGCATGTTTTTAGAATGTGGGAGGAAACCGGAGTACCCGGACAAAACCCACGTAGGCCCGGGGAGAACATGCAAACTACACAAAGGGAGGCCGGAGCTAGAATTGAACCCGGTACCTCTGCACTGTGAGGTCGACGCCCTAACCACTGGACCACCGTGCCGCCTGCCTTGGTATTCTTCCAGTTTATTGGTAACTACTGTTTCTGAAACGGACACATTTCAAAAACACGGGTGCGTCACCATGCCACAAAGAGGAAGTGGTCGCAAAACACATTCACCCACAAACGACAGCACAAATGTCAAAAAAGTGTCTTATTTTATCTGCAGTGTGTTTGTGATATTGTAAGCAGTGAAATCAAGTGATTGCTTGCAAAGGGAAACAAATACTCACCCAAAGTGGGTCAGCGTTTAAGCATCTGGCTGGACTGGACTTCCTGAGAACAACCCATATCTGTGATCGTTGCTTGATGTTTGGGTATACCGGAGGCTGCAGTGCTGTAATATTATGCTACACAGCCGCCACTATGCTGCGCTTGGTCCATTTTCCTGCCGTTTTTCCAAGTAAATACAGGAGACTGTTAGGTTTATCGTTTCATTCCGACTGATGCGGTCGGTCAGTATCACAAGGTCTCTGATTTGCATTCAAAAGCAAGTGAGATTGTCTTTCAGTGTGATTTGACGTCATTGTACTTTTGTTCCCCCGCTCAGGTGCCTGAGACCACCATTCAGGAGGTCCATGTCACCAAGATCCCAGACGGCATCCGTCACGAACAGGATGACTTTTTGTCGGGAGCCTGTGACGATGTTTTGATTCACCTGATTGGCCGCCCGCCGGCTGCCGTTGGAGCATGAGCACATATCACATTGCCTTAGATCTGAGCTAACGCTCATTATCATTATCTGAGCGCTCTCCGGGTTGAAGTCCGTCTCGGATCAATTCTGATGAAGTTTTAGATCCGCGGTCATGCGGGGAAGCATCGGGACCAAAATGGAAGCTCGAAATATCATTGGAGCCCTTCTGTCCCTCCCAGAGAGCCCATGACCAATGCAGAGAGAACAGTTTGTGGCGAACTGCATGCGCTTTAGTGTTTTACTACATTGGGATATCGACTACGAGGCTGTCGCGATGAGCGCATGATTGCAGCCGCGCCACGCCATCTTCGTCGTGGCCGGCGGTCGCCCGCCGCTCGTCGTCCTCGGCCATGACCCGGCTGATGTTGGGCCGAACTCTGGAGCGCATCTGCAAGGGCGTCCTGTTCCTCTGCCTGCTCCACTTCCTCATCATGATGATCCTCTACTTCGACGTCTACTCGCAGCGCTTCGACCTGTTCAGCCGCTTCAACAACGGCCGCAACGGCTCCCGGAACAATGGCAGCGGACATCATTTTTACTTTTACAACATCTCCAGGCTCAACGCCACTGCGGCTAGTTACCTGGCCACGGGCGAGCAGGTGGGGCCCACCGTTCAGCCCCTTTCCAATCGGACGCCTTCGCCTAAGTCCCTGCCGCCATGTCCTGAAACCCCGCCTGGTTTGGGTGAGTCAATCTCCCTGCCTGCCTGCCTGTGTGTGTGCGTGTGTGTGTGTGTGTGTGTATTGCTGTCCCTCTGACCGCTAGGCCTCCCAAAAAAAGCAAAATGTCAAGTATGAAATAAAATGAAGCTTTTACTATTCCATTTAAAAAGGTATTCATATATCTTGGGATTAGTTGGTCACTATGTGACCTCTAATTTGTCAAAAAAATGAAGAAAAACGATATTTGTGCCCCAGTTCCCACTTGCCCTTTTGGAGCTTCTTCCAATTGGGGTCAATTTGGGCAAAGTCTGGGGTTAGTCCAAAATATATTTGTCCCACGCAATCTTAAAAAACTTTGAAGCATTCAGGCAGAGATTTATTAATATTTTCTGCACTTATAAAGAGTTGATTAGAGTTATGAACAGGCAAGACGAAACCTTGATTTCTTCTCTCTTGTAAGCTGCCATGCCTTTTTATTCCGTTTTTAATTTTTTTTTTTTTATTTAAAGATTTTGGAACTATACAAGCGCCACCAGCCTTTTACCAATTAGCAGCAGAGCAAGTGTACTTTTTCTGTCCGGCCCGCATCATAAAATGGATTTAATATCAAGCATAGTGCTGTTTCATTCTCACAGCGAGACCTCACAGCAGCATAGATGCTTGCCAAAAACATTGTTTTCATTGATGATAGCAGCCCAGGCTTCAAGTGAAATAAAAAAAAATAAAAAAAAGGTTTGATTTTGTTTACTGCAGATTTAGCTGGTTTTCTTTCATATTCGACTTCAAACCCAAAATCAAATCAAAAGAAGCCAGCCGAGTGTTTTCCGTGAGGAGCCCGTTTTTTTGTGTGTGTGTGGTTTTTTTTTGTAAGCGGCGCGCATCAGACAACCAGTGGGGGGGCCGTGAAAGGCGTCGCTTACCTCGCCAGACATCACCTGCTGCTCTTTTCTTTTGCTGCCACTCCCCCGCCGCGTCTCTCACGATACACCCGCATCCGGCAAACGTGTTCGGATGCCCCGCCGCGTTGATGGAGACGTTTGCAGTCGACATATTTTTGCAAACGTGACTCTTTCAAGGTTCAACCCTTTGAATGTGATGCTGTAATCAGGATATTTGGGTGGTTGCCGAGCCTCAGTTCGCTGCTGGTTTCCACCTTGGAATAAGTGTTGTTTATCAAAACAAAAAACATTTTGAAGGACAATTTCAGAATTTCAAAAGTTTTCAGTGATACGGAGGAACAGACTAATTTATGGTCATCCACCATTCGGACAAGAACCCTGATGATTTTGAAATCAATTTCAACGCCTGCCACTAGGGTCAAATGTGTGTAGTGTGTTCCCACGTTACGATGTTTTTACTTTTTAAAATGATATTTAGAATGTATTGTTTTATATACCGTATTTTCCACACTAAAAGGCGCGCTGGATTATGAAGCGCACCTTCAATGAATGGCCTGTTTTGTAATTTTTTTCATACATTGGGCGCATCGCTTTACAAGACGCAATCTACAATGTATCCACTAGATGGAAGAAAACACCAACAGAACGATCAGATGTCAGTAAAACTTATTTAATAAAGCAGCAACACGGTTCACTTAACCAACAGCAAGTTATTACATTGACTCGTTAACGTTGAACTCTATTGCCGTTGCTCTATTTCCGTGTTCAACTGCGCAACCGATCGCCTTAAGTTTGAACTCTGCGTTGTCAGCCTGTCTCGAGCAAGGAGACATTTTGGGGTCGAAATATTACCGTAATGCCCATACACAAGGCACATCGGATGTGAGCTTTTAAGAAAATGGAAGGCTTTTAGGTGGACCTTTTAGTGCGGAAAATACGGTATTTCTGTTTTACAACAGTTGGTTTCGACCACGCAATTTGATTTGAGAGTCATTAGACATGCAGTATATACAGTATAAAAAAAACAAAAAACTGGGACCATTGCAATGCAATTACAAAAACATATGCATGTTTCCCTGACTGGTAATTGTATTGTCGCTTCAAACACGGCAAAAAAATAAATAAATGCTGCGTTTTAATGAGCTTAGATCCCTTAATCAAAAATTTGCTCTTCTCATTTGCTCGTGCGCTTAGCGACTCACACTGAGAAGGATGAAGCCTTCAGCTGAAATGGTCTCAATACTCCCGAACAGTTTGGGCTGCCAGCGGCTCACAATATTTTGGTATTCATGGCAGGCCCAGGTGTGTTCTTGTTGTGCATCTCGGTCTCTTACTGTGTGAGATGGAGAGACAGGGCTGTTTTTTTTTTTTTTAGAAAGATGGTGGGAAAGTCACAGACGGTGGGGCAGAAAAGGAAGGAAATGCAGGTGGAGAGGTGAGGGGGCGGGCTGGTTGGGACTTCGAGGGACATGCGCGCGCACACAAATACACACACACACACACACACACACACACGCACACACACACACACACACACACACACACACACACACACACACACACACACACACTACATAAAGGGTGGATGCGAGCCACTCATAGAGGCAGCACCTGTCAGCTGGTGTTCTCCTGCAGCCAAGTGTGTGTGTGTGTGTGTGTGTGTGTGTGTGTGTGTGTGTGTGTGTGTGTGTGTGTGTGTGTGTGTGTGTGTGTGTCCCTCCAGGTCCCAACCAGCTAACCCCATACGTGTGAGCCAGAGCCTGAATGAACTAGCCGGCAAAATAATAGAAAAGTGAACAAGAATAATTTGGGGGATTTTGTTGGCTGAACTGCAGATGGGCTTTTGGAACAAATTTTGAAATAAGAATACACAATATTACCTGTACTGTTGACTTGCCTCAGTAGCTGGTGCTGTTTTGGCGAGCAATTGAGTAAATACGCACTCTTGCCAGGAGACCCGATGCTTTTGTTTTTTTCTCCACAATTTGAAAGAGTTCCCAGATGTCTAATCCGAAAAGCAAGCCTTCATAAAGGTGAGGTAACGGCATCATCTGAATTTTCACTGGTGGAGGAGTGCTTTATCACCAATGAGCCACATTTGATTTGTTAAATTAATAGATCTGTCCATGTGGTGCAAGCAGCCACCATCCTGAACCCCCTCCGCATGAACAACGTCAGCAAACATATGTGAATGTGCCGTTTGTCAGAATTAAGCTTTGCTTCGCGTTTGGTTTGGATATCTCAGTGTTTGTGTATAGCCCGAACATCACTTGAAAGTGGCGGATCTTTGCGTTGCTGTCAAGTGATGGACTGCGAGTGTTTGAGTGGGCTGCCGTGTTATGTAAATTAGCTTCACTATTACATCATGATCCGTCAACATTCAGAATAGCTTGGTCACGGACATTTTGGGGAGACAGGCAGATAACAAAACTTTTACTTGGTTGTGAAATTTCAAACTTGATGGGTGCAGGAGGCACTCGACAGAGTCAGCTATTTTACACAAGCAATTAAAAAGTTGATTTTTCATAACATGTCCCCTTTTATGGACATGCATCTCTGAATTGTTTTTTGCATCATTAAATTATACACGAAGGCACACAAACGTCAAGCCTAATAAGCTGAATTGTCTGCTTCTACCTTTGAAGAATGGCGTGCTCTTGAGCCTCCTTATCAAAGCGACGCATTCAATTTGATGCTGTCATTATCAAGACACAGCTATTAATTGTAATGTTACAAATGCTTTTATGAGCTCTTATCAAAACGTGCCAAAATAAAGATGAGATTCTGGTTAAGCCTCAGTATATCTTCTTCCCATACCTCCTGCAGCCTTTCCTCTCCCAGCATGCCTCTGTGCAGCAAGCGCCGTTGCACTTTAAAAGCTGCCAGGCAAGGCTTCCTCCATTGCCCACCCCCCTGTCGTGCTGCCTTATATCCCGCTGTCACCCAGCCAATTAACTTTTTAAATTAGTGTCCAAAAAGTAGCCCGTAGCCACCTTTTCATCGTTGAGTTGCCAACCTTTTGTCGTGTCGGCTCGTGGCGCTGCCCGCCGAGGTTTTACTTTTATACAAACACCCACGCGCTGCCTGCTCTGCTTGCTTATTAAATTAGAATGTCTACGAGGGTTAAAGCCCAACTCGCAACAGTGTTAAAGGCTGCCATTGTGCTTTAGAAACCGCACGTGTTCGATTAGCTTAGCAATGGATGAGGTGGAATGGTAGCTCATTCGGAATTAAGGACGGGGCAAGATACAAAATTCCATTCTGCTACCAGGCTGATAGTTAGCTAACTACTCACTCACATGCCATTACACTGTCTAGATTTTCTCATGAGAACTCATGAGAGGGCCTAATCAAAGCCGTAATGCTGTGTTGAGGTTGTTCTTTGGCATTTATGACACTGAGACGTTCAAGTCCAGGCTTGTGTGCGTGTGTGTGTGTGTGTGTGTGTGTGTGTGTGTGTGTGTGTGTGTGTGTGTGTGTGTGTGTGTGTGTGTGTGTGTGTGTGTGTGTGTGTGTGTCCTAATCTCTACCGGAAAGGCTATTTTGTGATTTACGTTAGCTGTTAGCTCTAGCTGCCAATGCTACTTAGCAGTAAAATCAGTTGTTCAAATCACCCAAACGAGAACGCTGGAGATCCTTTCAAGCAGGCTCAAAGCATTAATTTTGTGTGTTTTGCAGTTTAGATGTTTGACTTTTTTTTTTTTTTTTGCAACACTTCATGACAAGGCAGTAAAGTCTCGTCAGTTGTGTCAACTGCTAACACAAACCCGCTAGTTAGCTCAGCCGTCAACTAGCTCGCTGCTGTACTTGCCACCACTTGTTCACAAAAGTCAAGTATTTTCTTGATTTCTATGTTATCTGTGTTATCCTTTAACTGGAACTTGCTTGGACTTTGTGTTGTATTTTAACTTCTTTCTACACTTTGTGTACACCCTTACAAATGGTAAAATATTACCTTACCTCATTTCCACTATTAACCTTATCCAGGACTGCAACTGCTAGCATTATAAATGTCATTACGTTATCAGAGACAGTCTTTTATTACTTTTTATATGTTACACTGGATGACTTTTCAGATGTCCGGATGGATGGATGGATGGATTGACAGTTGGACAGCTAGATTAATTGATTGATTTTGGGATAAACACGAACAGAGATTCAGTCAAGAATCTTGTAGAAATTCATCCCAGACTAGCGGAAGCTCGTAATACAGTATTCCACATGTATATCATTGTGTTCATTAAGAAATAGCATTAGCTACTTACAAGCTCTCAATCAAGCCATTTAAGCCCCACATTGAAGAAGCAACCCATCGGTTTAGGAGGTGTCAGTCCTCTTCTTGACTCCATAATAGCTGCCATAAATTTGCTGGAAAACGCCCTTCTCCTTCGTGATGGTGCGGCACTCTGATTTTCCACCCGTAGCAGAGTTTGCATGAATTATTTCTTTTCTTTCTATTTCTGTTGCAAACTCCCTCGCTTGTTCCAACGCTAATAAAAAAAAAAAAAAAAAAAAAGAAACGACATTGTGCGCGCTCCGGCCTGTCGTGTACTGCCAGTTTCAGCACAAGTTATATTATGTAATAACAACAATGGGTGGCACGATGGATAGTGATTAGCACGTCTTACTTCTGAGTGTCTTGGTTCAAATGCTCGGGGTACGAGATTGATCAGACTGATTTTTCCATCTCTCTGCTTGCCAATTGCTTTGTTTTTCACTTGCACGGTTTTCACGTTGATGGCATCGCTAAGTTACCATTTCAAGACAACCACATAATAATATAGTAATCTTCCCGTGAATTTGTCAAAGAGCAATGCGGGGGCTCTCTGGTAAATGTGACATCATGTTGAAAGGATTGCCTGCTCCGGCAGCCACACTTTGTCAACACATTTTGCATATGTTGATATGAGCCCCGGGTCTCGAGTTTGACACCTGTAATTTAAAATCGTCAGTGAACCATGGTTTTTGGAACGTACCCAAAGAAAATAAATTGAGTATCCACAGGAAACATTTCTCAATTCATTTGTTGATTTTTGATCGTGACACCTTTATTGGCTATAAACCCTTTCTTGGGGTGCTCTGGGTGAGTAAAGTGGTTGGTTCAAGGTACTTACAGCACAGCGTCATGTAAGTAATATTATCTGTGATTGTAAATTATGTGTATTGGCTCATACTGGTCATGTATGACAATAAAATTAGCGCATTAGCCCGCCAGCATGTAAAAGCCCTAAGTTGTCACCAACAAATGAACCAAAACAATGTCATTATTCACGCCGGGTCTCCGTTCACAGTGTTTACGTGGGCCGTCGCGCCTGGCGGATTAACATTGTGAGAGATTGGATGTGGATTAGTTAAAAGGATTATCGAAGGCTATACAGATAAAAAAAAAACATGGTTTGCGTTTACTTAATGTTTTGAAGACAACCGCAGGGTGATATCTGCGGCGTCTTCATGTGCCGCAGATGAAATTAGCATCCGTGTCAGGAACCAGCGAAGGCCTCGCGTCGTTTCGGGCGCAATGAGGAGAAGCGAGGCGCGGCGTCAAATATCATCTTTCTAATGTGCTCTAAATATTCACTCCGGGGAAATTACTGTGAGAGTGATTAGCGGATTGCTGTCTCTTATACGGAGGATTTAATCTTTTAGAATTCATTTTATGAAAACGATAAACATTTGTGAGGTTTCCACTGGATATCTCTGCTCGTTTCAGTCATTGTGAGCCGAAATTGTCCTGGCGGCTTTTGGTACTACCACGTCTGCCGACAGAAAACTACAGTGGAACCCAAGAGACGTATTATGTTTTTGTTTCACAATTTAAAACAGTTACTAGCTATCTTAATAACATTTCTGGTTGACAAGCTTTCGTCAAAATACCTCAAGGATCGAGAATAATAAATAGCTGACTTTTCATGACCATGGTAACTAGGGGAGGAAGTAGCCTGTAATAAATCACTCTATCAATGACAGCGTATTTTCAGGCATAGAGGAAACACTTTTAGCGCCAAACCTACGAATGACAAGGTCAGTTCGTGAGCGGAAGCAAAAATACAACTCTTGTGGAAGGGCTTGAAACAAAGAGCCGACGCGTCAACTTCACCATTGACGATTATAGCGTGAAGCCATTTAATAGCAAATCAGTTGTTTTTGGCATTTACGACATGGACGGCTACCTGAAATCAACAGGTGGTCAGCCGAGACGGCAAAGTAACAGCGTTGCATCAAGGTGGTTCAAACATTTCCAAATAAGCAAGATGAAGCATCCATTTTGCGGCCATTTTGGTCATTCTCAGGGGGTCACTGTCAAACACAAAATTCAAATGACGTCACACTTCTCACAGTACTACTGAAGGAACTCAGAGAGATTTCACTTTTGGATCGAACACAAATATTTGGTTCATGTTGAACCCTTCTTTGAACACCACGAGTTGAGATTGGCTTTTGAATATTAGCGTGTTGCTTTCATTTAACTTGACACAAGACATGGATCCACATGATTAGAGGCTGACGGTAAATTAAGATTGTTTGTTTGGCTTGGTGGAGGTCCACTCTACTTAAGCGCCATTCTCGATAATGAAGCAGTTGGACTGTAAATGAAAAATGGACTGTACGAGATCTGAAGAGTAGCGCTCAATAGTAGCAGTCGTGGACTCCTCTCTCTCGCTCTCACACACACACACACACGCACACACACTTACACATGTACAGGCAGGTTTCGGAAAGACACTCTTAAGATCCAATTAACGCTTCTCGATTTCTCATCAATTACCTGTGGGAACTTCATGCTGGCCCTAAACAGAACCTCCGATCCTTCCACACAACATACACAGTGCACGGGGAAAAATCAATATATAGCGAACCCAACTCGCTCCCCCCCAAGCTACTGCATGTTGCCAGTTTGTCTCCTCCAGGTTTGCCCCGGTGATCATAAAATCGTAAAAGTTAATTATTGATGCACTCTGTTGGGTTTTCTGGACCTAAAACAAAGTTATAACCTGTCTCAAGTCAGTTACAAAGTACAGTAGTGTTTGCGTGTGCCTGTGCGTGTGTGTGTCATATTATTATATGGTCATATTATTATCATACGGTCTTGGACTGGTTAGCGTGCCGGCTTCACAGTGCAGAGAGGTGCAAGGGTTCGATTCTGGCTCTGGCCTTCCTGCGTGGAGTTTGCATGTTCTCACTGTGCACGTGTGGGTTTTCTGCGGGTGCTCCTGTTTCCTCCCACATTCCAAAAACAGGCATGGCATGACCCCTCCCGCATCCATGACTTACATGCAGATAATTCTGAGGTGGGCCGGCGGGAGGCGTCCCTTGCCATCATTACACTTAGCAATGGCTGCTACAAACCAAAACGTCTGACTTACTTTTAAATTTCGGGCATGGGTGCTTTGGAATTTTTCACGATTCCTCTTATGAGGCGCATGTCCACTGAGTTTCACGTCAATTGTTGATACGACGTCCTCCGTGTTGTTTCATGTGGAAGTAGCTCGTGAAGATGTTGATGTTGTCTTCTTTGGCATTTGGTCACTCGAGATGAGTTGGGGGTCAGATGAGGCCGGGATGTTTGATTTAGAAGGCTTGACGAAGCTCAAACCTAAAAGCGCTTCTTCAAGCCTTTGAGTGACGGCAAGTTTAAGCTTCTATTGGGTTTGATGCTAAGTGTGTGATTTTTGCAGCAAACCAGATTATTTTTGAGTGTTTTGACCTTACTGAAAAGTCCAACAAATCCCCTTCATTAATCTCCCGTCCATCTTCTGAATATATCACTGCGTCAAAGAAGTAACAATGTCGAAGAATGCTTGATCTCACAATTCCACTACTGTATTGCAAAATCTTTCTTCTCCTTTTTCAGACACTTACCGAGACAGAAGCACACATATATGACAAGGATTAACGTCCTTAGAACTTTATTAATTAAATGCCGACTTCTTAACTGCCGATATCGGATTGATATGTAGATGCCTTCACGTTTAACACCAGGTACTCACTTGCCCATAATTGCCATAACATTCGAGCTGTGATTTATTTGCCTGTCATTTTTAGAACGAGTTCGTCAAGCCTGTGTCCAAAGTCCAATTTCACACTTCAGCACAACTGCAACAATTGCTTTCAACACAAAGACTCTTATGCGGTGAGTTGACCTGCTAATTTTCCGGCATATGGCATAGTATCACAATCGTAGCAGAATTGGGTAGTGCCACTAGACCAGAGTGTGAGTTTTGACACCCGGGATTCACTGCCTACGCTGTCACTAATTTTGCCATTCCTCGAATGTGCAAAAAAAAAAATATCGATTCGGGTACCGAAGTCGAACCGCAAATCTGTCGCCTTTTGATGGAAGCCAAAAGCACAGTTTCACACCTGAGACTACCTGCGCGCACCACTTCTCCCACAAGGCGGTGTAAACGGGGCTAATAATAGTCCCTGCTGTGTTGTTTATTCAAGTTCTGCTTTCAAGTTATTCCCTTATGGTGTTTTTTTTTTTTTTGTCCTTTTGCGGCGTGGGAGGGAAGCTTAAGTGGTTTGTCAGCTCGTTCTACATCTCCCATTGTGACAGATGAGTTAGCTTCACGCTGCCACTCCATACTCCATCGCTCAATCATGATAGTTAAAAAAAAGAAGAATAAATGGTGTTAAAAGAGAAGGATGCAACTTTCCATTCATCTCAATAGCTGCTGGCTGTAATCCACTGTGATGAATTACCTGAATTTAGGTCAGGCCTTTATCTTTTCCTCTCTTTCTCTCTCCCCTTCCACCCACCAATGTGAGGCATGCGTACGGATTGGGTCCATGCCACCTGGGAGACAACTCCCTGGAAACCCGCCTTGCTGATCGGTCATAGAGATCGGTAAAGGCAGGAGTCAAGTTTGCGATGGGAGCCAGCGATTGTTGGTTGGTTCCAATCCTGCTTGTGGTTGGCTCATAGCGAGGACCTGTAAAATGGCTTACATCCGTAAGCGGTGTACACACACATCAAAAACCAGGACAAATTTCATGGTGGATTTCACTGATGTCTCTGAAAGATTATCCTGAGCAATTATCCTGTGGTGTCAGGTGTGTTCAGAATGATTTTTCCTCCCCGATGTGCTCAGAAAACAGTCAGGTAAACAATCGTCAATGTTAAACTGAGGTTTATGATTTGTCACGATGACAAATCTTCATGTGGACACAAAACACCAACTGTTTGGCTTGTGCGCTTATATAACATGTCTCAAAAATCATTCACCTCTGGATAAAAGACAAGGACAGGCGTTTGCCACCCCAATATAGTGAGTTACCAGCCAAGCTAGCAGTTAGCCTAGCTTCTTCTATGTCTTGTCGTTACCAGACAAGCTAACAGTTAGCTCATTATCGGACAAGCTAAGAGTTACCAGCCAAGCGAGCAGTTAGTTTAGCTTCTTCTGTCTTGTCGTTACCTGACAAGCTAACAGTTAGCTCATTATCGGACAAGCTAACAAAGCCGCTTCAAGTTCTTCTTCTTCCTCTTGTTTAGATGCTAGTCCATTTTTAGGGGTGAAAACCATCTGCTTTGGAATGGACTCATTGGGCGTGGATGCAGGATCTGCCTCACGGCCCTTTGGACTGAGACGTGGCCATCTGCGTGTTGTTCCCGCGCCACCACGCTTTTGTTTCTCCTTTGTGTTATTCAACACGCTCGAAAATGCAACAAAAATTGTATCATTTGAAACTTTTATGCCTTTTAACTTTTATGTCTCCCTGCTTGTAGACATTAATTTGTGTGGAGGGGCAACAACATGAAATCAGTGGAGCACATTTAAGCTATTATCGTGTGTGTGTGTGCGTCTGTGTGCGTGTGTGTGTGTGTTAGCAGTTCAATTTAAAATCCTCAAGGCGCAAAGTGAGCCATTAATCACAGCCAGCGTGTTTATTTTAAATAATCACAAGCCCAGATTTTCACGATGGTAGCCCGCGCAAGCTCTCCTCCCCACTACGCTTGATATCGTAATTAAATGTGAGCATCAGAGGAAGAAAACGAATGAAGGCAGCCAGTTTGTTTTATGTTGCTTCCTTGAAGAACCAAAAAAAAAAGAACAATATGAACATGAGAGACTCACAGTCAGTTCTCATTATTGTCCCGCAGTCAACTACTACTGCTGCTTGTGTTTGCATCGCAAACTTGCGCACTTCATTAGTGTAGGTTCTTTGTGGTACTTCATTTTTCCATCCATCATCATCCACACAGCTTCTTGTCAGTCCATTGATCTTCCCCTCCGTCTGCTGTCAACGTAGCCATCCATCCACTCGCTTATCCATCCTTCCCATCCATACATCAAAACACATATCCAATGAAATAGAATCAAGACCTGCATACATACTTCCATCCAAACGTATGCCCAACCATCTGTCTTACCCATCAACTGGTCTTATCATCAGTCCGTCTGTCCGTCCATCCATTCATCCATCCACCCATCAATACTACCATCCACGTTTACCACTTCTCACACAGCCTTTGTCCTTTTGTTTGCATGTGTCAGCAGTAAAACATTGTCACGTCGATGCAAATATTGCACTTCGGATTGTTTGCGAGATCCCGAAGTGGCCTTCATCTCTCTCCCGTGGTCCCACCGGTCCTGCAGCAACATCCATACATGCTATTTTTAAGACTTACTTTGCGCCTCTCCCCCTCCTCCACACACACACACACACACACACACACACACACACACACACACACACACACACAATACACATCAACTGCCTCTTTTCAAGACGGGCTGTTCTTCAAGAGCCTCCATGACAAACCACAAAGGTGTCACTATAAGGTTTTACGGGACATCGAGTGATGTATTTCTGGCATTTTAAATATCAGCCTTGTCAGCGAATGTGATGCATCGCATTCAGATTTTCCGTCTTCTGCGCAGCCGTGACATGTTTTATTCAGGAGACTTTGTTTTTCTTTGTTGTGGATAGAATGACCAAATATCCAGAATGCATGAGGGAAATCTTCATGTCAAGGACGGCTAGATTGTATCCTTTTTCTGAGCTTGTTTTGCATTCACTAAGATTGAGTTCAAATTTGCATTGAAATTCGTGGACGGGGAAAAGAGGAGTAACGCCTTCACATTATCACGTCGTCCCAACGTCGGTTTGTGCAAACAACATAAACAGTTGACAGTTATTCATGAAAAGCACCTCCGGCAACCTCACAAACTTCGACCATACGCTGTGGCGTAAACACAAACTCAGCAAGTCTTAATTCAGATGACATCGGTAATACAAACAAACGGGTGGCTTGATCACTTCAGATGTTTCATGAAACGATGATATGTAAACATCCAGACTGCACTTCTTAAGCACCCAACTTATCTCGTCGCCATATAAATAAACAAATAAAGACCTACCGGCTTATTGAAATTAAATAGATTTTTTTTTTCAAAATGTTCAGCCTTTGCGATCTGAAAATGGCATTTTACTACATTGTGATGTCGACTTGAATTTGATTACGCTTTCAAGTTATTACAGCGCACAATATAAATAAACAAAGGGACTGGAAATAATTGACAGTCCAAAAAGCTATTTATAACAGAAATAATAACAGCAAAATAAATCCACAGTGCACTTTTCCTCGCGACATGTCACAAATGTCTGATTTCCCAGTTTTCTGGAACACATCATACTGTTAAGACGGCACATTTTTGGATCAATACAGATGATCTCCTTTCTCCGCTTGCCTTTCTTTTCTTCTCCTCACCGTTCTAAACTCTGCCTCGTGTCTCGCTCGATGCCCTCCCTCAGCGATCTATTTTTCAACCTTTAAAACTGTCCTACCCACACTGCCTCCTTCCGGGACCTTTAGAGCGGCGGCGAAGTAGAAATAAATGGCCGTGGTGTCGTCGGAGTCAGATAGACTCGCTTGTCAGGAGCTTTCAACCCAGCGGGGAGGCAAAAGTGCAGTTTGTTACATCAGTTTAATCAGCTCCCAGTTGAGCTTGTGCGTGCGTGTGTGTGTGTGTGTGTGTGTGTGTGTGTGTGTGTGTGTGCACAAACCTTTCAGCCAACTTCCAGATTTTGTTCACCACTGGACTCTGATGGTATAAACGCAATAAAAAGTGGAAGCGTCGAGTCATAACGGTCGCCCTTCCCGCTTTTTCGCTTGCTAATTAGCTTGTTAGCCGAGGAGCTACATGTGAGATGGTCTGTCATCATTTCAGCGGCACACTTGAACTGCGTTTCACTGCATAGTAGTGTAAATTTACGTCCAAACCTCTGCCGGTTCTTTTATTTTTACTGCTTGTTTATACTAACATTAACGACCTTACAACTCAATTTTCCCAGTTTAGATTATTTAATGATCCAAGTAAGCTCAACACTCGGCCATTTGAAAGATCGGAGATTGAATTTGTGCAAAGATATTCATTTCTAAAAGTGTTTCGAATTGAGCTCTGTGTCGCTGGCAATATGACGCATAAACTGACACGTGTTCCAAACAAAAACAAACAAAAAAATGTTGGATCGCATATTCATCCTTAAATAAATTGGGGCACTTGCAAGGCAACATTCAAACAGACTGCACTGTTTTTTTTCTGATGGCAAGACGCCCAAATCAAAATCACAATCAGATTTCGATCAATTGCCCAGCTCTGGATTCTACGTATGTGCCCTCCTAGTTGGAATTCCACATTCTGTGTTACGAACTCATTGAAATCCAGTTTTCTGTAAAGGTGCCTCATCAATACAGTGACAATCCATATCCAGGCCCCATATTGATGATCAACTATCTCTTTAAGTGTCTGTTTTGGAAATTGTTGTATTATTTTCTCCCAATAAAACTGTTGTCAACATATTCGTCTTTCAAGGCTATGAAAAAGATGATGACAATCCATCAGCGTTTTTAATTGTTGCCACACAGCAACAGTGTAAAATTATGGCCGCCCACAGCCGACGCGTTGCAATTACTCTTTGTCCATTGTCATCATCAGCAGTATTATAATTAATCCACATTAATTATTTCCCCAAAGACTTTAGTCATCTGCATTATGGAGAAGACACTTCATATCCGGAGTTGTTGTCACGTTGTGATTATCGCCGTATGTTCTGGTATGTAGAGCGGTTCTTTATTTCATACATCACGTACGTGAAATAGATTCGCAACACGAGCAATTATATTTTGTGAGTGACGGTTTGTGTAATTGAACTTTTTGGAAGGTGTTGTGAAAAGCTCCCAAGGTCTGTTTGCATTCCAGCTGATTGTTTGCCCTGCCTTTGTTTACCATTTGTTGATAGACATTTTGGAATTGACATGCACGGACGGCTGCGGCAGACTCAAATGGGGAGCGCCAGTTTCATTGCCTGCAGGCCTTTGAACGTCCATTTAATTGGATTTCAAGAAGACGTATGTTTTTTTGTTTTGTTTTTTAATGAATAAGTGTTTTTAAGTTTCTCCAAAATACAGAAAGAATCACAGGACTTTCTTTTAAAAATCAAATAAAGGCTACCAGCTGACCAAAATGAAGCATGTTTAAAACATTTTGCAGCCTTTTGCGATCTGCGAATGTGATTGTTTTCCGTCATAAGCAAAGAAAAGGCAGCTTTATTTATATCGCACATTTCAAATCACCGGAAATTCTTTTATTTAAGGATCATTGAAGATGAGTTTGAAAAGATACGAAACTATTTGGGGACCATAGTTTGTGGCGCAGCGGCTGTCCCATCGCTTTTGGTTTTTCGCTATTCGCGTTAAGGCTCGGCCGCTCTCCTCTCAAAGCGTGGAACGCGACTGGACATTTTTGTCCATTGAGTGTGCAGTTAAACTTTTCTTCCTGTATGTCATTCCGCACTCAAATGATGTGTTTCGCCGCTGCCGCGCGGATGGAAGTGAGCCTTGCCGTCTCATATTTAAACCCATTAGCCTCTGCGCTTCTTACTTCCCACCAGGAAGGTCACTTAGCACTCACTGCGTCATTTCTGCAGCCCGTGCTCTAATTACTTTCTCACTGGGAGGCCTGTTCAAGAACATTACAGCTTCCCCCGCCCTGAGTGAATATATCGCTTTCAATGTGAGCAAAAATGACAGCCTCCTTTTTCTCTCCCCCTCATCCTGGTTAGCAGAACACTTTATACTTGAATTGGTTGATTCATTTCACCCCTAGTTATTTCATTCATATTTCATTCAAAATCAGTGTGGATCTTTTATAAACCGATTATAAGATATTGTGACCTTATTTGACACTATCCTGGATTATAATTGATGCACGTCACCACTAACATCGTCTTGTCAGTGGCCACTTTTAGAACATGGATTTTTGTATATCTAATGTTGTGGCTTGGTGAATATACGTGGCAAAATACGTTTTCTTCAAGTGGATGTATCCCAGCCTCCTTTGATACGGACAGGACACACGACACCTGAGGGGGGAAAAAATAGAATAAAGGAGGAAAAGGAGATTAAAGCAAAACGAGATGAAGACGGGTGACGTTGACCGTGCACCTTGATGTTGATGCCGGTGGAAAAAAAAAAAAAAAGAACCCCTCCTTGGACAGCTCCCCCCCCCGAGAGTTCAGATGTCAGCCGCGCTGGAGCGAGGCGGACGTGCTTGAAGTGCGGACGGCTTTCAGAACAAAGTGCTTTTGCTGTTTTTCAAGCCAGCTACCCGCGAGGTCGGCTATTTATTTATTTCTTGGGCCTAATGAAATCCTTGCTGTTTTTGTGTGCATTTCTACACTATAGCTCCCTCGTGGAATTTTAAATGTTCGTAGAAGAGTTCCCCATATTGCCAGCCATTGTAGAGCATTTTGATTCAACTTTCAGGAACCACAAAATATTAGCATAGGGCAGGAAATGATAGCAAAACCCACACATTATGTATATGGGATTCCTTATTGGCTCTGAGCAGTGTGGCATTGTGTGTGTGCGCGTGCCAGGCATCACATCACAGTGCCAGCTGGACAGACATGTAGTTTGTGTTCACGGCTTGGATGAAATTGTGCTTTACTGTGCCTGCTGTGCCTTGATGACTTGGAATCATTTCATTCCAAGCTAATAAAACGATGATAACCCAGAATTGATTGCACATAGTCACTGCATTTTTTTTATTCTTTTAAAAAACTGAACACAAGGTTCTCTCAAAACTAGAACATCTGCTTTTCTTATTGGTACAAGTTAAAAAAAAAAAAAAATCACAAACCAATGTTGACGCGGCAAAGCCAGTCTGATTAAGTGGACAAGAGAAATGTCAGGAATATATCTACAGTATACTTATATGTTACTGGATTTTAAATGTCACACTGGGAGTGCAGGAGGGATAGGCATATTTTATTTATTTATTATTCTTGTTTTTTTTTTTTTTTTTCAGTGCCGAGACTGTTTACTGGTTTATTAGTCAAGAAGCCTGATCACAAATATTTGGACCCGTTATCCAATTTCAGTAAAAGGGACAATATTGACATCAAAATTTAAAAGACAAACTCCAACTCTTAACTTTGTTGATATAATTAAGCGTATTTTTATTGAATAACTTCTCAAAGGTTTAATTTTTTTTCCCCCAAAATCTTAGACAATAATAGACATCTTTGTTTTAAAATTCCAACAAAAGCTCCTTGGCACTACCAAGGTCATCGGCGTGTCTCCAAAGGTTTATACAGTCAAAACGTTTTCAGAATTTCCAAAATAACTGAAATGTTAAATTTCACTTGACGTTGGTTTGATTTCAAACAAAAACAGAAGGTGCAGCGAGTTCCCTAAGATAAGCAGCCTCTCTTAAAAAAGTTACATTGAATCATTTAAATCGTTTCCAGAAATGAACACAGTTTCCAACATTTGTTTATTGATTGTTTTTATTATATTATTTGATTTGATTTTGTGAATTTCTGTGTCTGGTGATCTCACAAGACTGCACAGTACAGCTGCTGTTTTGGAATGAACACGCACATTATCCGCCTTATTTGATGTGTGGCAACAAAGCAAATTAGAAACAATTGCCATTAACTTGTTTTTTTGTTTTCTTCGTTCTTCTTGTGAGCGTTGCCATGGCGCACAGCTGGCGTGGCTGCGTCTGCCTCTTCATTAGCTTGCGTATCTCAAAGTACCACTTGTCCTCACTTCTTCCCTTCCCTTCGCGCCCTCCCCCGCTTCCTCCTGCCACCTTACACGCTTTTTCCATTCAGTGCGTTCTCCTCAACAGACTGTTCACATGGATTCACGCCATTAGGAGCTTTTAGACTCTCTTGTTTGTTAAACCGCGCACCGCGAAATGGGCCCAAGTATTACTTTGCCCTTTTTTGTTGTTGTATTTTATGGCTGCTTTGATGACAAAAAATGTTTGGCTAATAGCTATGTTCCATGGTTATTATTTTTTTTTTGTTGGCTTTTGTTCGTTTGTTAGTGATGTCACCACACTGTCAAAAAAACACACACACACACACACACACACACACACACACACCCAAAGCTTATGTAGGGGGCTAAAACAGCAATTTAAGTTAGAACTACTTTACAATATAAATTATTGACATTTATGGCAACAATGATAGCGTTATTTTGACTTTTGTCTTTTTGTGTGCGTGTGCGTGTGTGTGTGTGTGTGTGTGTGTGTGTGTGTGTGTGTGTGTGTGTGTGTGTGTGTTTACAGTACAGAGAAAGGGGTCCAAAGTGTGATGAAACCAAAGGATAGGAAATGGAATTTACTATGATGTAAACCTGGCTGCTCAGTACAATATGGTCCAAGCGACAAGGAAAAAAAAAAAACCCTATAAAATAAAACATTCACAGCCATTACGGCTTTCCACATTCAGATAACATATACACAACACAACACAGGAGGCAACAGCCTTATCAGTGGTTATTGAAGGTCATCCTCTTTGTCCTTTGCTGTTTGCAGGCAGTGAAATCACTGCCACAGTTAACTCTTTATCTCATATTGCAGCTCCTGCACGCTCAAAAACTTGCTACGCATGCACACAAACACACACACATGCGCACATGCGCGCTTCGGGGTGTCGTGACTGAACGAAAGCACGAACAGAAGATTCTTGGATGATGCTAATCCACACAGCTAGCAAATGCGCACGCCCATACACACAAGGCGGCACTCACTAATGATTTTCAGAGGATAGAAGGCCGTGAGAGCCGCATTGGACAATCGAAGAGGTGGATGAAAGAGTGCAAAAAGCTGAGAAGAACTACCGTCCTGCATAAGAAAGACTGCATGCATGCAAATTAAATAACATCTGCAACATCAGTCGGCAAGGATGCTCAGTTTTGATCGAACTGGTCAGTAAATAATTGCTGACGATAAATTATGGACATTTGAGAGGATTGACTTGGATGCAGTTCACTGAGAGAAACGTTCTGTCATGCCATTTATTTCCAGATCGTCGAATGGCCACAAGAGGGCGCCAGTCACTGGTATCAGTGACCAGTCTCAGCAGCCTTCATGAATACTCGATAATTTGAAAGAAGTTCAGTATCGGCCTGCTACCGATATTGCTACTCGTCCATCCCAAGTTTTGAGGTTTTATTTTTCATATATGAAGAGCAAGAGGGCAATTAAGAAAGCTGCTGATTTCGGAGGCTGTCAGAATGATAGTTAGCTGTCCTTACATAACGCTGCCACTCAAACATTCGCTGTCAAATCCTCTGCTAGCTGACCGCAAGTACAATCCGACATGTGTGAGATTTTCACTTGAACCAAAGCGCGTTGATCCTCCCTGGAGAGGCATGACACAATGTCCTCGCCGCGTCCTCCGCTCGCCCGCACGCCATCTGACCACAGAGATGACACGACAGGCTGCTCGTTAATCAGCAGCGGCGGTGGCGGCCCGGAGTCTCTTTGCGCCTCCCGTCTATTCGAAGTGACGAGCCAAACGCTGCCGGGCCTTCTCTGGGATTTTAAAGGGACTTGTCAAAGCAATTGAGTTTGGGATAGTTGGACTCCGTCTGGATGAGAGCCTCCCTTCCTGCCCTTAGTCTCCTCTCAAATAAAAGCTGTTTACACTTTACAGTCTCCACTTAGCTCGGTTCCATATTAAGGAAACACGGTATTTCCTTCCCCTGCTATGTGGAGGACTGTCAGATATATCTCCCAATGAAAAGAAGACAGAATTGTTTGGTCCCAGTGGCCCTTGTACAATCCATCCTGCGGACTTGGGTCTGAAACTGGACAGTGATTTTAAATTGGACCGGCAAATTGGTCCTGTTAAATCCAGTTTCTTTCATCTAAGACAGCTGGCTAAGGTAAAGCCTCTCCTTTCTCGAGAGCACTTTGAAACAGTTATTCATGCCTCTGTCACATCCCGGCTGTATTACTGGAATGCATTCTACGTTGGAGTCAGCCACTCCTTCATTAAGCGTCTCCAGTTAGGCCATAATGCTGCTCCTCGCCTCTTGACTGCTACTCGCAAGAGGAGCACGTAACTACTACACTGCCATCCCTTCACTGGCGTTCGGCTAGACCCCTCGCTGCCCATCTTTAAAACTCGTCTTAAAACTCATTTTTATTCTTTGGCTTTTGACACAGCATGAGACTTGATTTTTAGTTTGACTGTTTTTGTGCTTTCTACTGTCTTTGTTATTAATTGATTGTTTGTTGCCGTATGAATTATTTTTTGCTCCATGTACAGCACTTGGTATACAGCGGTAGTTGTTTGAAAGTGCTCTACAAATACAGTCGAGTTGAGTATTGCTCCGTTTTCTTTCTGCGCCGAGGCTTTTCTTTGTGTGTCCTTAGAGATTTAAATACAGGAGACGTTAGCTTACTCTTGCTGTGCCTTACCGCTGCACAGTGCAGCGCTAGACTCATTTCCTTCCTTCCTCGGACCACGCCACCTTGGACACCTTACATCATTATCATCTAAAATCAATAAGGTTCTTGTCACAACCTATAGGAATAATGGATCGCGTGACAATTGCCACCACTCGTGTGGGCGCTTTGAAACATTTCCAAGGATATCACTAATAGCAATGACAGGAAGACGGTGCTGAGTAAAGCGGGCAGTTGGTATTCTTTAAATTGAGAACATGTAACTCAGTTAGGGTCGATCATTGCTCAATTCGTTCCCTCGTGTTGATTGGACGTGGCTTGGCAAGGCAAATCCTTCAATTCTAAGTGGATTATTAACTCGCGTATGTGGGTGCACTTCCCTGATTTAATGCACAAATCCATCAACACGGGGTTCAAGAAATAGCCCCTCAGGAAAATATCAATATTTATGGCTTCATCATATTGTCTTTCCACTCGCCTGACTTTTAAATATGTCCTGAAAGGCTTCATTTCATTTTCCCATATGCATGACTGTTGTGATTTTCACGTCCATAAGCACCACCACCACCATCGAGTCTATTTGCTACCTCCTTCACTTGACTGTGAGCGATTGACTTAAGCCACAAAGTGAAAAAAGAATAAAACACAAATATATGATAATTAAGTGCTGTGCTGTGCTGTGATGTTTTTAAAAATATGAAAAGAAACAAGTGGAGCCAGGAGGTGACTCTTGGATGAAAAAGTCAGTGTACTGTATGTCCATTCTTCTCTTTATTTTCATTATCCAAATTTGTCAATATTTGTATAGCCATATCTGTCCATCTAGTGATCTATCTAGCGATCTATTTATCTATCTATCATCTATTGATTATCCTCAAAGAGAGAGAGACAGAGACCAATTCTCACAGTAAACCAATCAGATTGCGCCGATTTCTTCTGCTCATAGCCACGCGAGCGCATATTTGGCATTTGCTATGATATGCTGTGATGTATGATCGAGCTCCAGGCTATGCTCTGCAATGAGTCATTAGTATCTGAACCCTCAGATTCATTCAAATACATGTATGCAAAGTAACATATGGTGAAGCTTCATCATCCACATGATTAAATAACCTAACGCACGCTGACATCAAAGAGGATTTTCTCGGAATGTGTGTTCAAAAGCCAGCCATTATTCGGCGGGGGATATTTTGACAGGCCGCCAATGTTACTTTGAAGATTTTAAATCTGGCCGCCGCCCATTTATGTGCCGTCCTATTTGTTGTTTTCGTTATTTCGCCTCACTTCCTTCCTTTCTATCTCTCCGTCCTCAGTGGGCCGCCTGTTGATCGAGTTCAGCTCCCAGATGACAATGGAGCGCGTGCAGCGAGAGAACCCCAACGTGACGGAGGGAGGCCGCTACATGCCCCCTGACTGTCGGCCTCGATGGAAGGTATGTGTTTTCAAAAAGTTGGCTTTTCTTGTTTTGTTTTTTTTTGTACATGCAAACTCCACACTGCAACCACACTCCGACCGGGACCCACGACCTCTGCACTGGAAATTAGAAGATAGCTTCAAGAATGGCATCCTCTGAAATCTTCTGACTTATGTGTTTGTCCCATGTGCTCCAGGTGGCCATCATTATCCCGTTCCGTCACCGGGAAAACCACCTGAAGTATTGGCTTCACTACCTCCACCCCATCCTGAGACGTCAGAGGATTGACTACGGCATCTACATCATCAATCAGGTAGGAACCGTGATACCTTGAAAAGGCTGACCTCTTCTGTTACTTTTGTTTGGAATAGTGTGTGTGTGTGTGTGTGTGTGTGTGTGTGTGTGTGTGTGTGTGTGTGTGTGTGTGTGTGTGTGTGTGTGTGTGTTTATGATATTACACGTACTTCCTCCATCCGAGCCCTTTCTCTCCTCTTGAGCTCTCCCTGTGTGGCGCAAACTTTTTGGTTCTGCATGTCCCATCAACACGCTGCTTTTTCTCGCTATCTCTTAAAGTCTCTGGGACTATTTTTTATTTGCGGTAATACCTAAAAGCTGAAAGATCGAAAATTGTGATTGTGAGTGCTGCGGAAAACAAAAGATGATAAAACTGATATGGCCCCCCAGTACCTTCTGTTGGTTACCCTTTAAAAAAAAAAATAGAAGCTCATATTTTATTTGTAATTGTTTTTAAATATACGTTAAGACGTTGTCAATAATATATTAAAAAATGGTTATGTTTTTGCTATTTGTTGATCAATAAAACGTGGATAAATTACACTTTTTGTTATTTATAATTTAATTTTATTTAAAATTGTAACATGCAAAATTGCTAAATATTTCATTGTAAAAAAATCTATCTGATAATTAGAAGAAATAATACACATTTAAATTTGGTTACCCAAGTAAATGTGCAGAGTGAAATATTTGATTCAGATAACATTAAATAATTTAAGTATGACTTGTTTAATTGTCTCTCTTATTTTTGTCACTATTAATTGCACTTCTTTGTCACCGTTGATTATTTATTTCCCCCCAAAATAAAAAAAAATAAAAAAACTGCATGACAAATTTCCCAGTGAGCCAAGATGCCAAGTTTAGCTTCGGGTAACGATGTCTACTGTGTCCGTGCTCTCCTGGCCGAGACGTTGCGCTGCGCCTTTAATCACTTCCCTGCGGAACGGACCTTTTTGGTTCCACTTGCCCCGCTGTGTCTGCTCTCGACACGCTGTTGTTCTCTTTCCCTCAAAGCTGTAGATGTGCCAAATGGTCTCTTCTATCCCAACAGGATGAATTGTCCCCGCAAAGGTTGTTATTCTTATTGTGTTTTGTCTAATCAACAACATGTGAATTGGGTGAGAAAGTTTTGTCTTGTATTTGTGTGGAAATTTGAGCGAAGTAACATGAGGAGGTATCGCAGAGGGACGGCCGTGCCCTGTAACCAGGCTAACTGCATCAGTGTTTGTTTGTTTGTTTGTTTTGTTTTTTGGCCATCGTCTCTCATCTCGTGAATTGGAGAAGAGCCCAGAAGCAGAGGGAGTTAGGTGAGAAAGAGCCAACCTGCGGTAGATGAGAGCTTCACTTTGATCCGGACTTCCTATATTTATCTGTATTGATTTGGGCCGTCCAATCTCTGCAGCTGCAGCAAATTTGACAGTCTTCGAATTGGACGTTGCGGTTGACCAATGCAGGACATAAGAAATAGCCCAAAGGGAAATATCCAAGTAACTCGCTTTATGTTATTGTTTTTCAACTCTCCTATTGAATTCTTCATGGGACGCTTCGTTTCATTTGCCCATATGTCCGATTGTGTGATTTTGATTTCCACTGCCACTAGTGAATGTGGAAAATTGCCAAGTATATAAAAGGAGGCTTCAAAGTCATGACAAATCAAGCCCATCTTTCAGATATCAAACACTGTGGGCCCGTGTTGGCTGGCATATATCCCATCCGATTCTCATGGGGCTTTCCGTGCCATGGCAAGAGGCGCTAGCTACTAGCTAGCTCACGAGCTAGCTCACGAGCTAACTGTGAATCCTGATGGGTGATGAGTTTGTTTGCGGTCTCACCTCCTCGCATGGTGTTATGTCGGTGAAAGACAACTAATCCCCGATAACTGTAGACGCTAACCAAGGCACTCAACTTTTTATACCGTGGAGGATGGGCCAAAAAAATCAGGAAAACTGAAGTAATGAAAAGCGATCTGACACTCGCCTCAATGATTGAGTTCATACGTAGTTCTCAGGGGGAAACAGCATTTTAAGCATAAGAATTAATGGTGAATTTGATGAAAAGAATTGTACAAATTAGACTAAAAGTAACATTGTAGTTGATGAATCAGCTTATCGGTTTCAAATCATGCTCCGGTTTGTCTTCCCCATCTGGTGTTAGCATATTTTTCATTCAGTTGCTAATGAAAGCAACGTCTTTTTAATTATAACAGTCATTATTTTTCTTATCTACTTGCTACTCACTACCACACTCAGAGATAATGAATCGTTTAACAAATGTTTGGGAAGAAAATTGGTGCAGCAGTGCAGTACACCATAGAAAAGGATATTGATCTTTTTCTTCATCCTCCCTGCAGAATTTCTGTTCTTTTTCCAACCTTTGAGTCTGAATGCAAGGCAAGTGTCTTGACACATTGTGCCCTACCAATGAAAAGGTATTTGAGGCATTCATAATTTCACATTCCCGTTCCACAAAAATATTTCAAAACATTTAGTTACATGGACTTGAGGGGTCATGACCTCAGCATAGCTCAATACATAGAGTGGCTAGTGTGTGATTCGAAGTTCATTAATGGTATCACATTAGGTGTTAACGCTACCCACAGGTAAACCTATTGAAGGATTGTTAACAGAGAGACGTTGGAGTATCTCAATGCCATATGGTATCTGATGATCCTTGACACAAGTAGATTGTCTAGCATCCTTGCTGTGTAATTGAGAATTTCTTGCAGGAGCTAAATTGGCTAGAAAGCAATGAGACGCAGTGTTTCAGTGACGCTGCTAACCTTCAAAACCTTTTAGGAACCACTGCTGCTTCATCATTCATGCATTTTGTTCTTCATATTTTGCAACACGCGTCCCTCTCATTGTATTATTAGTTTTGTCGCTCTTTGTCTCCTTTTGTCTGCGTGTAATTTTTTTAATCTACAACAGTAATATGGAAAGGGGGGAAAAAAAAGCATGTTTTTTTTGGGATATATTTGATGTCAGCAGTGTTTGAGATTACCAACGGGGATCATTTGGTAAAACACCCTGTGCAGAGCGCGGGGGAAATAATGTGAGTCGTAATTGCCTCCGAAAAAAAAAAGGTTGTCCGCTTATTGCCATTCCCTCCTGAAGGGTTTGAGATGTGATTCCAAAGCAAAGTGGGGGATAAGCGGGACATCATGCGACCTTCATTTCCTCCCATTTAATGGAGGAGTGTCATCTCCTCAGACAAAATGTTTTCCTGCTTTGAGTCAGCATTCAGTGAGCGTCTTTGTTGACCTGTTAGCAGTTATTTAGAATAGCATTTTGATGCTGCCACTGAGATTTCCTGATAGTGGCAAATTCAGGTTCACTGGCTATCTCTATCTCATTAACGGTGAGACAGCAAGCACATTCACTAGCCACCGGTAGATTCATTCATTCATTCATCTTCCGAACCGCTTCATCCTCACTAGGGTCGCGGGGGTGCTGGAGCCTATCCCAGCTGTCTTCGGGCAGTAGGCGGGGGACACCCCGAATTGGTAGCCAGCCAATTGCAGGGCACACAGAGACGAACAACCATGCACTACCTCACTCACACCTAGGGACAATTTAGAGTGATCAATCAGCCTGCCATGCATGTTTTTGGAATGTGGGAGGAAACTGGAGTACCTGGAGAAAACCCACGCAGGCCCGGGGAGAACATGCAAACTCCACACAGGGAGGCCGGAGCTGGAATTGAACCCGGTACCTCTGCACTGTGAAGTCGACGTGCAAACCACTGGACTACCGGGCCGCCTCCACAGGTAGATCTACCGCAGCATCGTTAGCTGTGAGATGGCTAGCGCATTGAGTTAGCTGTGAAACAGAGTAATTCATATGCTACTGCTAATGTTAGGAGCTAAGGCAAGCCTCACGTCGACTGTCTATAATGTTATTAAGAGTGAGATTAATATTTCAGTGCCACTGCTATTGTTTGGTGATGACGCTAGCAGCAGGTTATCTGTTTAGCTTGTCGTTAGGTGTGAGGCGGAATATTTAGTGCCTCTGCTATTGTTAGTAGTAGTGCTACTCAGAGGTACACTGGCTAGATGCGCGTCAATAACTGCGAGACAGAGTAATTCAGTACCGCCACTATCATTAGCCACTAGCACTAGGCGCGGGTAGACCAGCTTTAAAAGTTTCATTTACATCCACCAATTTGCAACAAAGTTAGAGTCATTGCTTTTTTAGACAAGGACGTCGATGATGGATTTGCATGTGTTCAATAATGCAGCGAGGTAATTTGATAAGATCATCATTGACCTTGAGCTTGTTTTTTTATCTATTGCCGTCGTCTGCAATAACTTTTGCGCACAAAGATATCCATAGCGATACAGAACACCCCATCTTTTTAAATATCATCGCCTTTGGGAATTAGTCTTATCGATTCAGCAGGTGTCCTTTGAATCTCTTGATATTACTCGTACGCTACAAGGAAAGTGAAGAATTGTGTGGAAGGGAAGATGTTTCTCTCTAGACAATTCTGGCTATGTAACAGATGCCCCGCTCAGTCTCTTCTACCCGAGTATTTGTCCACTCTCATATGGGATATTGTCATTGATACGTCAGTGGCTGTCTTTTTTTTTTTTTTAGTTTGATTTGGAGTTCGCCGTGTAGTTTCAGAATGGTTTTGGGAAACAATCATGAGCGGCTTGTGTGTATTGTCTAACCTGGTTAATTTTTATTTTGATCCTGGTAGTATGGTAGAGCCCATTGTTAATGCATCTGCCTTACACTCAAAGGCTTAGGTTACAACTCTTGGCTCTGACTATCCTGTTCCGGCTTCCTCCCAATTCCCGAAAACATGCATGTTAATTCAATGAAGACTTTAAATTGCCTATCGGTATGAATGTGAGTTTGAGTGCTTGTTTGTTTCTCTCCATATGCCCTGTCATTGTCAGTCCAGGTTTAACCATGATCCAAATGAGGACACACACTACTGTATATAAAATGGATGAATGTTTACCACACCAGCAAGTACAGGGAGCAAGTCTCCCTCTTTGTCAAAGGTTCTGGGCTTGAATTTCAGATGTGGAGTCTGGAATCTTACAAGATGTCTCAAGCAGGAGCTTCATAAACTTAAATATAAGCGTGTTTGTAAGTACATAAATTGAAAATATGGTGTGTTGAAAGTTTGACCTACAGAAAACAAGCAATTAGTTCTTACCCAAAATGATTTATGTTGTGTACTTTAACAAATGCTCTGTTTTGGCCTTGGGCAAACATTTCAGCGACCACAGCCGTGACAGCTGTAAAGCTCTCCAAGCGCCTAAACTAATCATGTCCATGCACTGCAAAGCTTTTATTGAATTAAATAACAATGCGTAGCGAAGAGGGCGGAAAAATGAGCATTTAACTGCAGTTTTGTGTGATGAATGTCTGTAAATGTGTGTTCTAAGACTGATGCACACAATACATATGTGACCCTGCCATTGAAGCCATTGAAGATGAAAATGTGCCTGTACGACACACAAATGCTCTTTGGGGCCTTATTTGGATTTGTACTTGATCGGTTGTTTAAAATTAAGCATGTATATTGTATGTTAGACCTGCTGCATGGGAGTAAGCAGTATGTGCGATGGAATACTGCTAACATCGTTATCTATTGTTAGCTTCTAATCCTAGCGACAGATTGACAAGCTAGCATGTCATCAGCTGTGAGATGATGTATTTCACTGCCACTTCTAATTTCAGCCAATAATGCTAGCCGCTGGTTGAGTGATGAGTGGGTTCTGTTCGTGACGACCACTTCTTCTTAGATGCAGGTAGGCCACAAACCTATACTGTTTATGATGCACTAACAATGCCACTTACTCGCCGTAGCGAGAAGTAAAGCCACCCGTGGCTACCTTGCATTGCCACTTGCTAAGTGCGCCTACCGATTCACTGAGATAACATACTCACATACTGAATAATCGATGGAACAGGAAAGGCTCTTCTTACTCTATTCAACGATCCTAGCGTAAAACAGTGTTTTCATCCAAAATCCAACAGAAGTTGTCAGTAACAATGGCAACGTAAGATGGCTGCCATCTGGCTTCAGCCACGAGCAGCCAATTGTTAGTCTTTAATATATAACTCCGTGAGGTCTGACTGGGTATTACGCAATTAGCTGTGAGACTGAATATTTAAGAGCCACTGCTCAAATTAGCTGCTCGCGCAAGTTGTGAGTAGATGGGTTAACTTGTAATTAGCTTTGAGGCAGAGTGTTTCAGGGCCACTTGTATCATCAGATGTCGAGTGAAAAAAAAAAAAACTTGGATTTGAGATCAAGAGGTTATACCAGAGGGCAACAGTTGAGCTTCTATTTCCAGGATGTTTACGTTGGAATTAGATGGTATTCAGACCTTGCACCTTTTGTTTGAACCTAGACATTTTTCATGTGAGCAAAAGTCTGTGTTGTATTTTCTTGCCCGGGTATGTCCTATTACATTCCAGCAATAAGTAGCACCATTTCATATTTGAGGGTGTTTTTTTTTGTTTTTTTTTTTTTGCCCTGATTTCTATTAGTCATAGATGTGTCACCAACAGGAAAACCATAGATCTGTCGAAAGGTTTAAAAAAAAAAAAAAAACAAGCAAATGTGAAGTGGTGAGGAGAGTCATAGCCATTACAACTATTTAGGATGTTCTAAAGAAAAAAACAACTGGTGACAGAGGTTGAACATCCATTGTTTTAATTCTTTTGGAAGCATGTGTGTGATGGACAGTTTGGGATGCAGAATGATGTTCGTCCGTCGTGATGTTTTCTGGCAAGTTCCGTCTCTAATTTTGTTTTCCCACACCTGCAGCTAAACCCTCTGGCATCGCTCCAACGTTGCTTCCAACAGCTGGAGTTCAAGCCCAGAATTTGCTCAATTGACTGAACGTTACCCTTGCGGGATATTTCCCATCGTCTCCATTAAAGTCGCGGTTATGAAATGCCAAACCTCACAGCCGTTTTTGTGTTCAGTCGGCTTCGAATTGCTCCTCAAGGCCGGTCAGATAATACTGACGGAGGTCCACCGCTGGGCTTCAGCTTTGACATTAAACACTCCCGCTAGGTTGATAAGCTTCGTTAGGGCAAAGCCGTCATGCTGGATGACTCTTTTGCCGTTCTTGTGGCATTTAGATCATCACGACCGCATGCACACTATAATAGCCCCACTGACTTTGCCCGATAGCCTTTTCAGATGAAAAGGAGTGACTTGAATTCCTCGCTAGAATGCTCGGGGAAAAAAAAAAAGCCCCAAGAACCGTTTACCTGATTGACACAAAATTGATTGGAAAGGTCATAAAAGGACACACAAAAAAAGTTCAGACATATGCCCAAAATTTAACATTAAGTCAGCCTTTTGAATTTGAAGCAGTCCTTTTGGGCATACAGTGATCCCTCGCCATTTCGCGCTTCAAGTCGCAGCCTTCACACTGACAGCTCAGGCGAAGGCTGAAATGACAGCTGAAGCTGTCAGCTCGGTAAGAGTTTTTTCTTCACTTAAAAAAAAGGGGATGCAAGGCCCCTCTTTGAATTGCTGTTTATTTTTATTGTGTATCGCCTGTTTGGAGGCCTCAACTTGCTGGAAAACAGCAATTTTTACAAGTGCATCCTCGTGAAAATATGTGTTTCAGGGACCCAAATTATAACAGTAAACACAAGAAAACACTAAAACAATGCCAAGTCTCACGCTGAGTCGAAAGCCAGAGAATAAGAATGTATTTTAAGCCGAGTTTTATCGACGTACAAAGATGGGATTGGCCTAACGTTTAACCTTTCGTAACGTTTAGTCGGCGTTGATGGGCTGGGCCGAGTATGCAAATATGCATTTTACTCCCTCTACAGGTGTGAAGTATAATTACACGATGTCACTCTGGTAAATAGGAACTGGAATGTTGTGAAATGGCTTGCAACTTAGCTTTAAGGCTAATGCTAACACAAGAGAAGAGTGTCCAAAACCGCTGGTTTATGTTACAAAATTCCAATATCCTGATTACACACCGCCTATACATACCATCATTATCATCTGGTTGCTTTAAATGTTAATTGTTTTGAGAGTTATTTCTTCGTGCCATTGTTCATCGTCACTCTTGGTTGATCACGTATTGTCAGTTCATTTTGGCTTTAACGGGAGGAAGAGCGGGGTCTTTTTGTGCAGTTTTTAATCTACCATCACAGCTGCTCATCCTTCTTAATTATATGTAGCCTCCCTCCGTAAAGTGTGAGATTGTCATAACAACAATTCCAAGCCACCGCTGTGAACTGCTTTCTCTCGGAACATTATGTCCCGCATCTGCTGTGTTTCCGGCGGGAGGCTAATTACGTCACGTCGATGTCCTCAAAAGACGAGATCCCGAAGATAGCGTGACTACACAAAGGCAGAAAATATTCGGTCGAACTCACTGACCATGCAGGGTTTTTTTTAGCTTTTGCTATATTTATCATAAAGGGTGTATTTTTCTTCAACGTCACAACAATTTTTGTAGTGATCAAAACATTTATTTTACATCACTTGTTTTTAATCTTGTTATTACAAATTTGTTTGCTATCTGCGCTGCATTCGCATGCATGTAAAACTTAATCATCCCGTGTGCATGCTTCATGTCGCCTGCCATATTCCCGCTAAATGCCGACCTCCGGCTCACTTCCGTTTACGAGCCCGGTGGCCTTCCCTCGTTGACGTAACGGAGCACCATTCACGAAGAAGGCAGTAAAACCGCGCATGGGATAATGTTGGGCTTTTCAAACCCTCGAGTTGTTGACCTCAGCTGAACACGAATAACACCGTGAGGCGGCGTTGACATCCCAAATGATCGCTCGCCGCTTGCCATTTGCTGGTCCGGTATGGGACGGAGGATGAAATTTTAATTAGCTAAGCCGATTGCAATTCTCGGCATGATTCGCTGTGGGCATGTCCGCTAAAACTTTGACAACTCCCTGACTATGCGTGCAACATGCTAATTACCAAATCTTCCTTGGATGGCGACGGTGATTATGTCCTCGTACTCTTCTGTAAATCCCCCTGATGGGACGATTAAATGGGCAACGCTTGCTTCCCCTTCAAGAATGAAGTCAGGCAGGAATGAGTACCCCAAGCATCAAGAATTATAGCGGAGGTGTAGAAATGCAAGTTCGGACAGTGCCGTGCGCTGGTGTCATATTGTCACTCAGCCGTAAGGGCTACTACTGGATATATTTCAGAGAAACCTCGCAAGAAAAAAAAGTGTTCAACGTGCTTGGATGAATGGGCATGAGGCTTTGATAACAGTTTGAAATCAATGAATGGTCATTTTAATAATCGTGTTTTTAAAATGAGCCAGGAAGACACGTCAGACACACTCGAGTGTTCTTCTGGATATGGACAGGACATTGTTGCCTTTCTGCCCAACGCATCCTTTCTTTTTCAGCATTGTCACGTACATTTTGGAAAAGGAAGTTTTGTAACTTCTCACCCTGCACATATTTAAGGCATATACACACACACACACACACACACACACGCACACACACACACACACACACAGAGAGGCAATATCTCAAAGTGACGGCAAGATTGGAGAAGGCTCCAACATTAAGGCATGAGGCAGATGGTGTCCCATATTGGTCGTGATGGGAAATGAGGAGGGATGAGTCACCTCGCTGTATCTAGCTGCAGCAGGTCTGAGGGACACGCAGTGTGAAACTCAGATTGTGTGTGTGTGTGTGTTTCCTGACATAATTAGGAGAAGGGAGCAGGAACGGGACAGTTCTGTTCACTGCAAGAGAAATGAAAAAGAAAGAAAAAAAAAAGCTCAATTCAATTCTAAAGTTTTTGTCATGGTGTGACGTTGTGAGCATGTGCATACTGTACATGCATGTGTAATGTTTAACAAATGTATTCCAACACCGAGTCATAATGGACGGTGCATGCCGTAGCCGACATAAAACGCCTCAAATAATGACCAATCACGACACACCTGCTTTCTGAGTTTGGTCATGTGACGTTCGCAAGCTGGGCCCTTCGGCACTGTGGTGTGATGTTCAGTCGACAGCAAGTGGCGGGAGAAGGCAAAATGGCCGCCCCCTGAAATGGATTAAAACGGGTGGATTTTTTTTGTTTTGTTTACTTCATCTTCCACAAACCAAACATTCATATCATCGAAAGACTGTGTTTAGACTAATGGAGGCGCATAGAACATTTTTTTTTTTTTTTTTTTTTTTTTACTTTAACCCTTTCATGCATCCTGTAACCGCTAACATGATAAGCTGTCCACTGTAGTACCAGTTTTCCCTGAAAGAGTTACATTCATTTTCAGATTAATCATTTTCTAAAATAGCTGAAATTTTCGTGTTCCTTCATCCTGCCTGTGGACTTCAGCTCGGGACTGGTTTGCCACACGGCAGGTTCGAAAGCCCGCAGCCACGGCGACCATCTGTTTTTGTCTTTTCCCTTCATGCCTCTTGACTGTCTGATGTCAGGTGGCAGCTCCCCGAGTACACAGTCTACTAGTGTACATCTTATGTTTGTCTCTTTCTGCACGAGTCGGCTATTTCGCTTTGACTGACACATGGCGCTCCCTCCCCCCAGCTTCATCCCCACCACCACAGGGCACCGCCAACCTTCCCTGTCATGTCTTTTTGCGGCAACGTTTGTCACCGCTCGTCATCTTTCCGTCCGCCCCCTTCGGTCCCTCTCGTCACTTTTGTGTTCACTCGCTTTCTGACATACTTCCTGTGTGATTTACACGCTTATTCCTGCTCGCTGGAATTATACAGCCCGGGAATAAAATGTTTATTGTTCTTATTTATTATACCTTTGGAAGTCTACACACAGTCTTGACTTGAGAGAGCTATGGTTTGGACATTTGTTAAATTAAAGCAGATTATTATGGATGTATCAACATCTGAACACTTTTATGTACAATTACTTTTCAAAGATTACAAAATGTAAAACTAGCCGGATTTTACTGTAATAAAATCCACCCAGAATGGATCTTATTGCAGCGTCTTTTATTTCCACACGACATGTCGCTCTGGAGCAAGCTTTTTTTTTTTTTTTTTTTTTTTTTTTTTGCTACAGTATCTTGGATGACTGCCGCCCTCCATCTTTATTTACTTACGACAAGCTAGGCTTTGCACAAAAGGACGGCAGGCGTCTTTATTGAATTGGCCGCCACCGGCTGCTGTCTTTTTCTCATGCGCTTTGCGATTGTGTGCCACATTCCTCCGTGCAAAACATGGCACTGTCAAAAGGGATTGAAAACTGCTAGCTTTAAATTAGTTGTGTGCGTTCGTGTGTGTGTGTGTGTGTGTGTGTGTGTGTGTGTGTGTGTGTGTGTGTGTGTGTGTGTGTGTGTGTGTGTGTGTGTGTGTGTGTGTGTGTGTGTGTGTGTAGGGAATGGGGTTGGCTACAGTATCTAATCAAGCTTTGATGAGCCTCCTGCTTCCCAAGTGATGCTGGGATGGAGGAGCTAACATGAAGACGGCATGCACCAGTGTTTTTTTTTTTTTTTTTTAAATCATGTATTATTTCAACACTCATCTATATAGAATATGCTGTGATAAAGTATGTCACATGAACAACTGTATCGTCAGTCTGTCATGCACAGATAAGTCAGTCATTCTACCAGCATTAAAGTTTTTATGTGACAGTTTGAAATGCTGGTACAGTGGTCATGTCTTGCCTGTGTTTTGTTTACGACACATTAAATCTTAAGTTGTCTTTAAGCCTGTTGTTTTCGATAAACTTTAAAGATCTAAGTCCTTAAACTGATGAAAGACTGGATACATGTAAACATTAATAAGGTGGGATCCGTAAGGGTAAAGTCGATTTAACCTTGCCTGCAAGCTGAATTCTGGCGGGATTTGAGAGTGAACAAACCCCGGAGTATCCATTTTGTCCCGAGCCCGCTAATTTGCTCTGAGCTAAACCCCAATCGCTGTGACGCAAACTTTTCTCGGTTGACAATTGGCTTTGTTCAAAAATCAACATCGCGTTATTCAAGATGTCCTTTATCCGCATTTTTACATTGCAAAAACGACAACTATCACTAAACATTAAAACATAAAGTCGTGGAATATGTGGCAATGTGGTTTGTACAAAATAGCTTTGTCGTGTGTAGCAAGTTAGTATATAACTTTGTAGCATGACGCACAGTCGCATGTAATCATATAGCACATAGCTATGTAGTGTATGGCAATATAGCATGTCGCAAAGTAGACAATAGCCATATGGCAAATAGCTGTATAGCTATGTAGGATTTAGCCATATTGCATCTAACGAACAAGCATGTAGCAAAGTAGCATATGGCTATATGGCTATGTAGCGTGTGGGTATGTGGCATATGTCCACAAAGTTTTTAGTGATGTAGCTTTGTACCATAGTTGTATGTAGTAAGGTAGCGTCACATGACTGACATATACTGCAGTACATACCACTAACTTGCTAATTAAGCTATGATAGCTGCTATTAGTCTCGGATTTTCTCTGCGATTAACGATATTGAGGATATGAGAATTAAAATGGCTCATTCTCATTGGATTAATAATAAAATTGTGTATTATGATTTAGCCTGGAGGCGTTGCATACATTGTACAGACATGAAACTGTACATGCACACACTTTCTGCTCAATGTGTAAAACATAATCAAGTGCTGCAGCTTAGCAGAGATCAATACACACATCCACTGGGTGATAATAAATACAGAGAGGCAGCGCACTATACAGGACATGGGCCTGTAGCCACGCTCAACCTGTACCATCTATCCATCCATTTTCCGATCCGCTTATCCTCACAGGGGTCGCGGAGGGTGCCGGAGCCGATCCCAGCCGTCTTCAGGCCGCAGGCGGTATACACCCTGAACCGGTTGCCAGCCATTCGCAGGGCACACACAGAGACGAACAACCATCCACGCTCACACTCACACCTAGGGACAATTTAGAGTGTTCAGTCAGCCTGCCATACATGTTTTTAGAGTGTGGGAGGAAACCGGAGTACCTGGAGAAAACCCACGCAGGCCCAGGGAGAACATGCACACTCCACACAGGGAGGCCGGAGCTAGAAATGAACCCGGTACCTCTGCACTGTGAGGTTGACGCCCTAACCACTGGACCACCGGGCCGCTCCAACCTCTACCGTTCACCATAATTGCTTGGCACAATTCGGTGACGGCACGGCATCGTAACTTTGCCACATGAAAACGGGGATCTGGTATTTACTAGACGCATAACGATATCTGGGCAGATATAGATTGATTAGGCACATCCGGGCGTCAATAACACCAGCAACACGTTAAATCGTCCATCTGTGACGATTATATCCTGATTAACCGGTTTGCTAATGAAACTGATCATACAGAGTAATCATACAGATAAATCAACATCATCCGTCTCAATAGCTGTGCGGTGGGCCGTAAAGTAGCACACAGCAATGAAATATAGTATAGCTGTGCGGTAAGTTGCTGTGTATCAATTTGCTCAGCAAGATGTGACTATTTTGACTAGATCTGCGTAGCTTTGTCAACTATAGCTTTGTAGCGTGAAGCGAAGTTAGTGACAAGTAGCATACAGTTACTAAATTAAAGGGACAAAACATTGAGTATGAGCTTTATGGTGGGCATTTCCATTCTTTTTACAGTTGGGCGAGGACACGTTCAACCGCGCCAAGCTGCTGAACGTTGGCTACGCGGAGGCGCTAAAGGACGGCGACTACAACTGCTTCATTTTCAGCGATGTGGACCTGATCCCCATGGACGACCGCAATCTGTATCACTGTTACGAGCAGCCTCGACACTTCGCCATTGCCATGGACAAGTTTGGCTTCAGGTGAAAAGCTGCTTCCTTATGACCCCGTTGTTGTGTTTGATGTAGTACTGCACTATACATATGAAGTAGGGTTGGGTTATCGCTCACGACATTGTGTGGTCTGCTCCAGGCTGCCCTATGCGGGTTACTTCGGGGGCGTGTCGGGCCTCAGTAAAAAACAGTTCTTGAAGATCAACGGCTTCCCCAACGAGTACTGGGGTTGGGGAGGAGAGGATGACGATATCTACAACAGGTGAGCTTCATTTCGCAGCAAAAAGATGCTTTGACTAGCTCTGCTATTCCAGTCTATCGTACATCGGTCCTTTATAGTACAAGTTGAATTTGTTCCGTGACCATGCGCGGAACTCAAAGCATTCATATCTCAAATCATCTTTTCCCACTGAAATGAACTGAAGTACCATTAATCCGTTCCAGCCTCCCAAAAAAAAAAAAAACAACAACAAAATATTTTATGTTTTTCATGAACAATAGCACTCTACAATATCATACTTTATAAATATGTAAAGTGGCTGACATTCACGGCAGTTCTCTTCACAACACAAATACTTACACAAAACAAGGTGTCCACCAATATTATAGGCCACTAAAGTAGCATGATAATCACAGAGATGCTATTCCAGTGACTGTAATCCATTCATATTTTTATAGTTTTTTTTCTTCCAGGGAAAGTTAATACTTTAGTTGCTATAGGAAAGCTACCCCTTGGGTCCGTTTGAAGTTGTTTGAGTGTCCGCTGGACGCAGAAAAGGCTCACTTTGTCGAATAAACTCGGCGAGACAGCACATCATCGGCGTAACTGTGCCTTCTATCGCTGTTTAACCCCCCCCTCGGCGACAAGGGGGAAAAAAAAGAACCAGGATGTTCATGTCACAATCACATCTCCTTGTTCTATTTTTCTCACCTAAGTTAAAGCTTTTAGATTCTGGCTGAGATTGCCATTTGCATTTGGAGCGACATTAAAAAGGCAATAAATCCAACTTGCTTTAAGCTGCCGTGTGTGAAGGTTATGGGTGGCCTCGCATTAAGTGCTAACAGACATATATACACACACACACACACACACACACACACACACACACACACACGCACACGCACACGCACACCCTCCCTCTCCTTGTCATGGCTGGCTGCTTTAAAAGCCTTTCGAAGAGCGCTCGTAAGGAATATGTCCTTCAACGCCCATTTTGGACAAGCTGCTGAATTCACACACTTTCAGTGTAGAATCTGGTGTGATTTTGCACACGTTGATCCAGTTCGCCCTGTTTGGTGTTGACCATGTTATCCAACATCTGCTGCATCGATTGCTTTGAAATGTCACTCATGTGGCGCACGCAAGTTTAATTTCTTTTGCTTTACCTAAAGCCTGTACAACTGAAAAAAAAATGTTGAGTAAACTACAATTCTCAAAGAAATGACCTTCCTTCTTCTGTACAGACGTACAGCAATACTAAAATTGATCTTATTGCCCGAACTATAGTTAGTCTTATGAATGTAAGATCTAGTTTCGGCTTTCATTTTTTTAAAGCATTTTTTTTTACTGTGTCCTTCATGATTTTTATTTTCAGTTTTAGTTATTTCGATAGTTTTCATGAAGTAGAATAAACTTGATGGACAGATGTGTTTACATTATATATGTACCCTAACATTATGCATGTGACGTGTTTACAGTATGTGTGTAAGAATATAAACGAATTTGTTTATTTCTTGAGAGGCTCACACGCAAACATCCAAATTGTGATTCAGAGTGAGAAGCAAAAGAAAAGAACGATTAATTCAAGAGTTTTTCAGTGTCGTTGACTGAAGTGGTTCGAAAGGTCATTTCATGCAGGTCACTCCACATTTTGGCGCAAAAAAGATTTAAAGTCAAGCTTTTCTTGCGAGGCTATTATCTTGGACAAATACAAGCAATTTGTCCATTTGATCGTCTTTTAATTGTCTGATTCAGATTGGACTGTCCAACATGTATCCGCATGCTCAAACCACTTTCCCCACTGCTCCAATAATCGCCCCAAATTCCAGTCTGCACGACAAATTTGATTGGATTCACGGGGAACTTTCCACTCTCCTCTTCTGTGCCCGACGGTGGAGTTAATTGCATGAAAGCAATAGAGTGGAGGACTGCTTGGAGAAGGCGCAGCGCAATAACTTGTGCTTCTTATTCCGTCTTATTGCCATCTCACGCTTGCTACCACGTGTGTGTTGCAGGATCACTCTGAACGGGATGAAGGTGTCCAGACCGGACGTGCGCATCGGCCGCTACCGAATGATTAAACACGAGAGAGACAAACACAACGAGCCCAACCCTCAAAGGTACCGCGTTGCCGTTCATGTTCCGCAAACTGTACCTTTTTTTGTTTTTTTTAGATAATGCATATTTGCTAAATATAGTGCTTTCATCCCGAATATTGTTTGAATTGCAAAATATATGGCCAAATTCACAAAGAATGAACTACGGCCACTGATAGCATCTTAAATTGTCTTCATGTCCTATTCACAAATTCGCTAATGACACACCAGCACAAACATGGCCACGAAGTTTGACAGCTGAGAGCAGCGTGTCCCTAATCCCCCCCCCCCCCCCCCCACACCCCCACCACCCCACACCGGAGAAACATTTTCAGAATGCAATCTTGAGGTTCTGCCTGAGGAGGTGCGTACGGGGACCGTAAGAAAACTGTTGTCAATCATCACCTAAAATTCACATACATGTGTTTTGAATTTCTAGATCTCGTTATCATGGGAAGATATGGTGATTTTTTTTTGAAGCATTGGATTGTCAGGGCAAAATATTGAGTTTTCACATCAAATTGTAATGTGTTTATTTCAGAACATTTCTTTGCTGGATACATTGTTTGTACAGTAAAATATTTGGGTTTTTTTATGGGGAAATGTAGCGTTTTCACTTTTAGAAAGGTTTGTATTCTGCTTGAATGGAGCAAAGTTACATGCGAAGACACAACTTGAGTCCAAATCCCATTTCCCCTCTCAAAGATCTTCCAAGAGCAAAATATTTATGAGCGATGTTAACAAAAAAACAAAAACAAACAAAATGAAGCTAGTTCCATCTTTAAAAAAAAAGCACTATCCTAGGCCCGCCACTACGCCATGAATAATTCATGGCTGTCCAAATAAATACAGTAGCATCCTTTGGTAGCGTTGTTTTTGTGCAGTCAGTGTGACTCACGGAGGCATAACCGGAATCGAGCGCGGAGCGCAATGACTTCGAGCCCGTCTGGTGGCTCATTTATTGATTTGGTTGAAGGCGAGCAGACGAGACGCTCCCATTTGGAGCCGTGTGGTTTTTGGCAGGCAATTACAGACACCGCACGCACTTAAAACTATGATGGATGACATGCGATACGCACCTGCCCCGCCTTAGACGTCATCTCATTCACTCCACAGATTGTTTTCAAGATGTCGCTGTCGGACGTCTGACGTCCCATTTGGCTTCATTTTTATGCACCGTGACGTGATCTCATTTATGAAGGTGGACGTTTAGCTTGTAGTAACAAATGTAAGACATCACCGATGTCGTACAATTGAAGGGCTGTGTGGAAAAATTTTCCTCGAATGGATTAATTCTAACTGTAGAAAGATGTTGATGGGTAGAAGGTTTATCACTCCAAACAATTCTGGCCATTTTTTTTTTTTTGTTTGGTTTTTTTTTTTTTTGCCTTTTACTTTTGTTTTTTGTGACACTAGTTGAAAAAGATATACCTAGTACAAGTTAAAGTGGAGTTTTTTTACGCTTCATCGTGGTTCTAAATGTCAGGAGCTTTTTAAACGTTATCCTTGAACTGTGTCATACCCATGTTTGGAGATATTAACACATACCTACTGAGTATGCATCAGGAGCAAAGATATTATCGTTTACGAAAAGTAACGAAATAACCACAAAGACATTTTTGTTTTTGAAATATAAACAAAAATGTTTTAAAAAAGAAATTGAAAGTAGATCATACGTTTATAAAATTAATTCAAAGAAACTTCAATAATGGCAAAAATATCTTTAATTTTCATCTTTGTCAATCAATATCAAACTTGAGCTTTCGGGGTTTGACTCCTGGCGAAGCTTGTCAAAATGCGTGATGCCGTCATTGGTTGAGCTTGTCATCGTACTGGGTGGGCACAGGTGTGGTGGTTTAGAATGTAGGAAGGGGGCTGTGGAGGGGGTGCTCTTTAGACAGAATAAACGGTGATAATCCCCGTTTAAACGGCTTAATGTGAAGCGCTATACTCCCTCTGATTAATGTTCCTGCGATGCCTCATCCCACCATATTGGGTCTCATTCATCACACCGGCAAATAAGTCATTTATACAAGAGGAGGTTTTATGCTTGTCTGCGAAGCACTTTAAATGGCGCTCGTCAAAATTGCAACCTCAAACTTGGCCCTTCCGAGCCCCATCACAGGAAAGCCATCTCGGTTTTGTTTTATGAAAAACCTCTCTTTCCTTGCACTCGCCTTTCCCATTTTATAATATGCCGGTAAGCATCAAAGCCGCTCTTTAAAGATGACAATTCCACCACAGCGCTGGGAACCGAAGTCCACATGACGGAAACTCCCCTGGAGAACATCATTCTGCTCAGCATGGAAACAGGAGTTCAGAACACTCACAGCACATCCTTCCATTTTCTATGGTGCTTGTGCTTTTCTGAACCTTTGGATGTTGTTTTTTTTTTGTATTGAGAATTATAGAATTCACCGTAACATACAAAAAGCCATTTATGTAGGTCTTCTTGTATACTGTTTGAAATAACTGAATTCTGAACATATAACTGGACAAATGAGTTGAACGACCTCCAGCTTTATTTATTCACTTCGTCCTGAATGCACGTCGCCATCTCGCGCATGAATCATTCAGCGTCACGACCGCCACGACTGAAACATACGCTGCCACTTATAGAAAAGAGACGCTCCCTGGTCTCTTGGCGAGAGGGTACAAAAGTACTCAAGCGTTAAGATTCAGCGCTTACCTCTGACTCCATTGCAGCCATTTTACGGCTGCAGTTGTATTTTGGGAAATTTCGGTCTTTCGAGCAAGCCGTGCGCACGCTGGGTATTATGACCTTTTGATACCATAAAGGAAAAACCTGCATGAATAATATAAAGTGGTATGGGACAAACTAAATGATGCATACCTCTATGGAGTGATGGGAGTGTGGCTCTTGATATGTGATCCTCTAAAATCCTTTTGAATATTTCTTAGCCAAACACAACAATTGTACAAACACTATGATGGGACGAATGGACTACATTCCATACAATATATATATATATATATATATATATATATATATATATATATAACACACACACTCTCACACACACACACACACTCAGTATCTATCTAGCTAGCTAGCTATTTAGCTAGCTATATAGCTAGCTAGCTAGAATTTCTCTCTCTCTCTCTCTCTCTCTCTCTCTCTCTCTCTTTTATACACACACACACACACACACACACATATACACACACGCGCGCGCTCTTATTCACTCAAACAAAAGTCCATTCGCTGAGTTCGTCGACCATGGCGAGGCATAACGATGAGATCTCGGGCCAGCACGAGCAAGAAAGGAGGCATATTCATTACCTGCGCACGCGCATACACACTCACTCACACTCTCTCTCACACATACGCACACACACACACGCACACACATGCGCACACAAGTATCCATATAAATTACTCACCCAGGCATGTTCACTATTCGATTTATATGTTCAGTCTCCTCGTGTTTGTGTATGGATTTTAAAATGTCTTGTATTTTCCCTCCGTGGACTCAATTAGGGCGATTTACTGCAGTTCCACTACGAATGAGACGATGGAGCTATTAGCTCAGTTACGGTGGATCAGGCTAATGATGTATCCATCATTAAAGTGCACTTCTAAACCAGTGCGACCGCAGTTTTCAATGTATCACTAATATGAATATATATTAGTGCTCTGACAGTGTCCGTCAAACATTCTCAATGCAGCTCTTACGGGAATCTCATGAGATGGGGCTGGACCTAATGATATGTCCAATATGGTACAACATGCACATCTCGGAAGTACATCAAATTAAAATGAACCTCTGTTGGAGTTGTTTCACGGCATGCAAATTGAGGGCATCGAATATTCTCTATATGTACCTGGGGGATTATTCCATGACTTAAATCTATCTGCTCAATGACGGATTTATCTGAAAATTTCATTATTTTTTTAATATCAGCATATCTTCCTCCATCCATCTGTCAGTTTTTTTTCCCGGTCAAATATAATTTTATCTCCGAGTTCATTCCGCCTCCATTTTTCTTTTCTGTCATGTGGGCCTCATTTGACTCAAACCAACAAAAAGCCCCGCAATGAAGTTCACTGGAATATTGATATATTGGGGCTAATCTAGTCAAGAAACACAATGATCATAAAGTTAGTGGGTTAGGGTTAGATTAAACTCAGCCTGATTTTCAGTATGTGTGTACCCCTCCAACACACAAACCAAAAATACAATCTTCAGAATCAAATTGATCGGAATAGTAATTCCTCAACAATAGCGAGAATATTTTTACCATCAATTAGTTAGATTTGTCATCACACATATCATCTCCAGAATGGAATGGATTGTCATCGGCTGACAAGAGAGAGAGAGAGAGAAAAGGGAGAGAGAGAGAAAAAGAAAACCGCATTGCAGCCTGGTTTGCGTTGGATGAGGTTGCATCAGCTGCTGCTCGGCAAGCTGATGCATTCTTCTGCTCGTTTCCCGTCTTCTCTGCTCGCCAATTTCCCACGTGAGAACGATTTGTGATGCAACGACACTCTGGCCTCACTTGACAAACTTGTGATGGATCGCGCTGTCGATCGTGTCGCAAAACAAGCCCCTTGGCGTTCTTGTTCCGATTGTTGAATGTTCTGCTTTTTAAGACCGTAAAAGCCGTTGAGGCCTCTCCCTGCTGCATTTGAGTAAATAAACCTCCAGCCCTAGCTTGTGGCAATTCAGATTCGGTTCAATACGGGTTCAGTATTTGCACCTCGCTTCTAGAGCCATTGTTACATGAGACACGTTATAGATAGATACACGTGGGGGAAAAAATGGTTGGTACCCCTCTGCCAATTCAAACCAAATCTTAAATTTCTGAATAATATGTGCAACTGTAGCTGCAGAAGCATCAAGCTACTTCGAGACGGTCTTATCACCTTTTCCTTGAACGTAATTGTCTGTAATTTTCTTTCTAATCTCCTAAGACAATTCTCTCCTTCACTTCCTCTGGTCCATGTTTAGTGTGGTAACCACCATGTCACCAAGCAGCACAGTGGCAACTCGTCACCCTTTAAATGGGCCGACTGACTGATAACAAGTTTGAAGACAACTGCGATGCTAATAAATATTTCCAATCTTTTTATAGCGGTACTATCATTTTTTTGTCCAGCCCTGTTTCAGGGCTTTTGTTTGTTTTTTTTTATTTTTTTATTCTTATTCTCTGAAGCAGTAGCTCATATTTCAAGGCACCACTGTTAAAGTAAATTGAGTTCCAGCCTCTTTGCGGAACACATTGAAGTTAGCGACGCTTTGTCCAAGAGTCTGATAATGATGATTGGACCTTCTTCTGTTTGTCCAGATTCAATAAAATCCAGAACACCAAGAACACCATGAAGAAGGACGGCATCAGCTCACTCACCTACCGAGTGGTGCAGATGAAAAGGTACCCGCTGTACACTAACGTTTCAGTCGAGATCGGCAAAGCGCCACCGCGGCCTTTCAAGGGATAGACGGAAGGTAGGTCGGGATTGGGATGGACGCACAAAGGGAAGTCACAAGCACATCAAGGCGAGGAATCTTTTTTTTTTTTTTTTTTTGAACACGTTGACTTGCACTTGTAAGCCTCTGGACAACTTTTCAATGGGGGAAAGGGGGCAAAGTTTGATGAATGGTGTCAAGCGGGAGTTTCGTGGACTGAAATGGAGGACATGGAAAAGGGCCCTCGAGGCTTAAGGTCCCAAAAAAATGGCCAAAGCCATTAAAATGAGTGATGGCAAGACCACAAAGTGGCAGTAGAAGTTTTGAAACGTCGACGGCAAAAAACGTGATGGTATCGAGATTGATGTGGACATCTGCGAGATGGGGGAGTCATTCATCAAGAAGCTCACGGGGTGCCACTTTCCACCTGTTTACGAAGAATTAGCGTACGACAGGCGTACGTAAAAAGGCCACTCTGGCTCACCTCTCTGTACATTATCTTGTGCGAGTTGAAAATATTCCAAAATCAAAGCCTTTGGCGTTATTGAATGAATGTATCGTGCCTGCATCTCCCTCATCGGGGCTATGCTGGGACATTAGTGTTTTGTTTTTTTTAACTCAAAGTTATGGGAGCAACTTCTGCGACATGAATACCGTATTTTCCACACTAAAAGGCGCACTGGAATATGAGGCGCACCTTCAATGAATGGCCTATTTTGTAATATTTTCGTACATTGAGCGCACCGCTTTATAAGACGCAATCTACAATGCATCCACTAGATGGAGCTACGCTCAAGGAAAGACCAACAGAACGATGAGATGTCAGTAAAACTTATTTAATAAAGCAGCGGCACAGTTCACGTAACCAACAGCAAATTATAACTGACTCGTTAACGTTGAACTCTCTTGCCGCTGCTCTATTTTCCGTGTTCAACTGCGTCTCCGATCGACTTAAGTTTGAACTCTGTTTTGTAAGCATGTCTCGAGCAAGGAGCCATTTTGGGGTCGACATATTACCGTAATGACCATACACAAGGCGCATCGGATTTTAAGGCGCGCTGTGAGCTTTTACAAAAATGGAAGGCTTTTAGGTGCGCCTTTTAGTGCGGAAAATACGGTATATGTTGAAGCTGAAGGGGCAAGCGTTTGAAACTGGCATCACTGAAGATTGAACCCTTTTGTTCTGATCATTCGAATAGAGAAGGCAAATGAGCTTGTTTTATTCTAATGATGATCTGATTTGACGTGACGTGAGGTCGTCATGCTTTTCCCATCTTCCTCCAAATTTTTATTTCTATGCCTGTGGGTGCACACCGAAGCGCACACGTATTCTTTTTATCTTGAATGATTTTGCTTTACTTCATTTCTCTTACCTATTGGCTACATCTAGTTACATTTATTTTTTTCAACACCTGTCCATGATTTATTGCTATTTATTGCTCAACGCTTTTTATTTGACTGTGTTTTTATTTCATATATGCGGCTGTGGACGATTATAGATATAATAATATGGCCTTTATTTTGTTACTTTATCCCCTCCCTCTGACTGACTGGCTCATGAAAAAACTCCATTTGGAGGAAGTGAACAAAGCTGGTGGAAATTTTCAATTCTCGGCGTGGGCTGGTGTAAGATTTCTTATCAGTATTTTTTTTTTAAACTACTACTGGCACATGGTGCTGCCCATCATCATTTCCCACACGAAACATATCCAAGAGTGCTTTTTATGCTTTAATCTCCTTTTTTGTTGTTGCTGTTCTGACACTGTCACCCTCTTGTCGCCTACATATATTTACAGTACATATACTGTATACACCGAGCCGATGCCTTCAGGATTTATTTTCTATGAATTGAAAGACATGTTTTTAAATAATGAACCGTAAAAAAAACATGTTTTTTTTCTTTTTTGTAAGCTTCCACTTTGGTGGTCTTGAGAGGGGAGAAAAAGAAAACCCTCATGTGTTGGATAGACTTATTTTCGCCTCAAGGTTGTGTTGTTGTTTTTTTTTCTCTCCTCAAGGTGAAAGGAGTCCTCTCTGGAGCGCACGCACGCATTCGCTCATTCACGCTGTCTTCCCTTCTTTTTACAGAATGTTTTGTTTTTGCATGTTATCACCTTTGATTGCCTTTGCACAGTCTCGTTGACCTTTTCTGCTCTCCTTCTTGCAAATCTCACTGCAGGCTTTAGTGCCACCAAGAGCAACCAAATGCAACCCCCCCCAGACACCCCACCCACCCCTGGACAATATTCTCGATTGGGTAATGAGGCAATATAAAATGTTATAAAGTCATTAAGTGGTTCGGTTTATTGAGGCGACAAAAGCTTGTGTGCGGTTACAGCTGCCATATGTTAGCTTGGGACGACTGGCTTGATTGAACTGGATCATTTGTAATGTTTACAGAAAAATTACAAATACAAAAAAAAAAAAAAGTCACCTATCTATGCCGATGACACCAAAAGCTTTCATTAACCTTAATCCTAAAATCCCAGTTCAGTTCATAGTAGAGGGGGACCCCCACAATTTGCAGGGGCCAGTCTGCGTGTAACTGACGGCAATTATAAATTCACAATTTTTATTATTTGTTTTTTTTCTGAATGACACTTGTCGGCTTTGGCATTTAAACTCGTCAGTTTGTCTTGTTTCTTATAAAGGTGGCAATGAAGTGCAGTAATAGTAGCCGTTGGAACAGAGTACATTCTGCTCTGAAATAATAATATAATTAAGTAATTAATGAAGCGCAAGTTTATTCAAGTATTCACTTTTTTGTTTTTTTACATTTAGACAAACAAGCATTCACACCGTGCTACCAAGCCCGTTTCCCCTGATGAGGAAATGTCAGTTCTGCTTGATGTTAAGTCCATTTTATTTTGCCTTTTTAGTCTCTCAATGAGTAATAAATCCATCAAATGAATTTTTCGCATGAGAATTTAGTGGGAATTAGTCAACCCCAAAAAAAAATAAATCGATAAATAAATCGCTAGATTTCATTTAGTACTCTCACTGTACTTACCTGTCTAAATGCAGAAGTACTGTTTCGACTCGAGTACAGACTTCGACTCAGATGTTTTCACGTGTAAGGAATTAAAAAAAAAAAAGGAAGTCAAAAAATTGCCAGAAAAACAAATGCTGAGGTAAAGAACAGGTACCTAAACAAATATATACTAGAAATTTGGAGATATCTTTTTCCATATCCATGCCAAAAAGAATCCAGTGTTTACGAATTGCTGCATTTTGTGGGTGGGGGGTGGGGGGGTGAAATCTTCCAAAATCGTTACTAGAAGAGTAGAAGACACTCAGCAGGCAGGCTTACTGCATCACATCAGTCAGACCTAATTGGATTTGATGCGAGTGAAGGGCAAACGCGAGCGGCCCCCAGTGTACATTTACACCGAGTTGGGTTTTCGCATTTCTATTCATTTCCTTTCCTTTCAGCGGCGCACCGCGAAGTGCTCCGTGTTTGCTAATGGACTCGGAGTGCTGTGATGTTTGAAGTGAAGCCGTACTTGCGGGTTTTTGTTCCTTACAACAGGGCGGGCTTCCTGTGTCGGGACGTTTGGGCCCGAAGGCGTTTTTAAATTTGAAAAAATATATCTTCTGTAAATTCAAACAATGGTTTTTTTTTTTTTTTTTTTTTTTGTACATTGAATGTTAAAAATGTTATCTTATATAGTATGCATTATGTCATATCAAAACTAATTTTTCTATACAATGAATAAAACTTCTGGTTCAAAATGAATGATGATTCTCTCATTTGTTGATTTTATTTCTGCCTGAGGCAAAGTCATACAGCTGGTAAAGTTTGATTTTTTTTTTTTTTTTTTAAACGTACTGATTTTTTTTTTTTTAATTCATGCACTTCCAGACCAGGTTAATTTGCACAGATAAGATTGTTTTTCAATACGCTTATATAGGATCTGTCATCATAAAAATAAGCGATATATTGTCTGTACCTGTATTGTTATTATTAGTTTTGTTTTTTACAATTATTTTACTCTTGACATTTTCTTATTTTGGGGAATTAACTGCCTTTTACACATTGATCAACTTTTTAAAAATAATTATATACCGTTGACATTTATTTTGATTGATATTACATATTTGTCTTTTTTTAATATATTTTATGATGTGGATTATTTGTAATTGCTAACTTTAAAAAAATAATTCACCAGTGAAAGGAATTCATAATTTACTTTACATGTCCTTTTAAAAATGTTCCTGTGATGGTCATGGGAATTTTGCTTCTCCCACTTTTGTTACTATTTTTTATGACTGTTTTACTGTGAGCTTTTTTGGTCAGTTTTATTTATACTGTTATCATTTTGCTGTTAATATTTTTGATTTGAAGTTATTCCTAATTTTTCATTTAAAATTTGAGATTTTTTTGCACCTTTTGTTTTGTAAAGATGCTTGACCATTGTGGGGGGGGGTTACATACAGTACATAGACTGTCAATGTATATTTTTAATTTTTGAGTTTTTTTGATATTGATTTATATTTAACTGGAACTGGAATTATCTGTGCATTTTGTGTGTTGTTTCTTTTTTGAATATTTTACAAGTTTTCCTTTCACTTTTGCAACTTATTTTTGAGAATGTTTTACTCTACATTTTTTGTATTTGGAGTCGTTAAGTGACTGTCGAGGAGTTTAAAACATTTTTTTCAAATCACTCTTCACATTTTGTCATTTTTCTTAAAACTATCAAAATAAACCTGAAAATCACTGGATTAGTAAATTGATCTCATGCGGCAGGGTTTTGCGCTTGCCCAGAGTTGTGTAATGGAAAAACGCGACTTCAATTGAGAATATTTTAACGCACCCTCAATCCAGTATCACATTGCACCCGCCTCTCTGTCACTCCAATCAATGAAGCTTTGTGTCGAAGCTTGATAGCATAGGAACTCAGTAAGTCCATATTCTTTCTTGCTACAGCATTATTGATTTGAGGAAAAGTCTATTTCTTCATTTCCATATGGAGCCATTACAAAGGCAGTCAATTCCTCAACGTTGCATTCAATGAAGCCACTTGACGTTCATGCCACTGACATTAGAGAAGCTCAACGCGGTCAGGACGGCTTTAAAAACTGGATTTATTGCTTTGCTAAAAAAATTTACGTGACCTTACCGGTGTACCATGGCTTTACTATGCTAAGCCGTTAACGCACATCTCGTATAAACTGAATTTATCTCGTTCACAGATTGTTGGACATTACAGATTTGGTGTGAATGACACAGTTCACCTGGTTCACACAGCAGGAAAATATCCTGTCAACTAATAAATAATAAATAGGGATGCATGTAACAATTTTAGTCTGGTTCTCAAAGGACAACCAGAGGTTGTTGCTTGCTGCTTTTTTTCCCCTTAACTCACTGGATGAACTTTAAAAACTTGGCTTTTCTTCGCATGTTTGATGTGTATGTGGCAACAGGTTGGCAACACCCCAAAAAAATTGCCCTGTGATATGGCATTCTGCAATATTACATCTGTAAAAAAACACAGATTTGTAAATGCACAAAGCCACAATGTAGCTTTTATTAAATCATCCCAACTGCTCAGCGAAGTAAGTAAGGATGGCCACTCTTGGAAACGGAAACAAACGGCCAATTCCCCAAAAAGTTACAATGTCATTGCAGTTTGGACAGGGAATTTGCGCCCCCTGGTGGACGATTCCCCCTTTGAACAGGTCTTAAAATTGATCTCATTTTTCCCGTTAATCCGGATCAATATATATTTTTGAGTTTTACGTCTCATTGTACTGCAATTTCCAGGCTACGTTCGCTAACATTAGCTATTTAAGCTAGCGCCGACAGTTTTGTTTTACTTTGTCATTTTTGCAGTCAATTTTACTAGTGTATCCTTATTTATAGCTGCTCGGTTGTTAGCTTACTTTGAACACTGGGAGAGCTGTGGAAAGGTGTTGGCAAGTATACATGAAAATGTTAAAATAGGGAATGCGTTCATAATGTGAATGTCTTGAATAATTTTCTTCAAAAGATAACTGAGTCATGTTGTTAATTAATTGAACAATGTGTATATGTTCCAATTCTTGTCAATGTTTAACTGACATCTAAAATATTATATGAGGAGCTCAGGGCGCAATCATGCTAGCACCGGCACTGCGTACAGCAAGGATAGGCAACTTTTTTTTTTTTTTTTAAACCAATTAATTCTTCACAAAATGCTGAAAAACATTCACTATATTTTCCCCACAAGAAACGATGCAAAGTGGGGTGGGAAAAAAATCCCGGAAAAAACAGGAGAATACAAAATGTGAAAAAAAAATATTGGGACAAAAATGAATCTGCAAATACGAGAACTGCGAATTTTCAGGGGTTGACTGTGGTTCTCAGTTGTAATTTCAACAGTCACTACTATATGGCGGAAGTCTTTTTTGCCCCACAAACCTTTTTACTTAAAGACATATTTTGAGTGAGCGTGTCAGTTTTGTGTCTTGGACTGCTCGGGCGTGCAATTTTTGAGGCGGGAGCAGGTGGCCAGCCGGTTGCCCTCCCAGTAGCCGGCATCCTGGCCGTCATGGCAACGACACTTGGTGCACGAGTCCACCCAGACTGGCTCGCCGGCGGCAATCACCCGACTGCGGGATGAGTCCGTGTAGCAGTTTGGACCTGAAGGGAGTCAAACAGGCACTTTATTTTCTATTGTAAGCACAAGTGAAACATGGAAAATGGATTACGTGAAATCGGGACTTTTAATTGTGAACGTTAAATGGGTGAAAACATGAACGGGGTACATTGTAACGAGGTTGGCCCGTACCCAGCTTGAATGTGACTGTATTATTTAAAACTGGCGTGGATTCTCACCCTCCTTGCACTCAGGGCAGCACTTGCCGGGCTGGTACACAGGGTTGACGCACGGTGGGGGCGCGCAGTCGGCCACCAAACAGCGGGCGATGCCAGAGATGTCGCACGTACATTGCTCGCATTCGCTTGGCTTGGAAACACACAAGTCAATATGCTTTACATACCTGCAGCTGATCAATTTTTCAATGTTGCTTCTGGTTCTAGTGGCAGTTGGTAGCATTTTGAGTCTTACGCAGCCAAAATATGGAAAACCATACGTTTCAATTAATACCTGAGGTTATATTTTTCATTTAACTTCATATTAATTGTATTAAGTAGACGTTCTGCTTTTAAAAATACATAGTGGGCAAGCTGTCACCCTTCGAATCACTAGACAGTCCGTCCTGTAGAATGTAAGTGTCCCTATTGAAGTGTCCAGTAACTCCCACTTTCAATAGGGGGCGACATTTGCTGGTAAGTGCCGAAGACGTGCAGTGTGCATGAAACATGATCACATATTTCATTCTCACTTTTTTTTTCACAATGTGACATGAACATGCGTCTAAATATCTCTTTCAAGTAAAAAGTGAAAAAAAACGTGTTCGGTGGGTTGTAGTTGAATGTGTAATACACTAACTTGCCACTAGGTTCCTACAACTACACTTGTGAGTAATTCACAGCGATGTTCTGTTCCTTCGATACCATCAATGTGTAGATAATAAATTTTTAAAAGATATTTTCTAAAAATGTATTAATTTGAATGAATTTAATATTTTTCTTCCACTTTTATTGGGGAAATCATTTTAAAAAAATTGCATTAAAGACTGTTTTATTTCGGGAGGCATTTTAAAATTTTGTATTACAGTAAAGTGATTATGTAGTTATTTACACCTAAATGTTTTTAAATATATTTTTAATTTTGTACTTTTTAATGCCATTGTATTCATTTACAGTCATTGAATGAATTGTTTTCACTTTTTTTCCAACTACATCTTGAGACTATACAGTCAACATTTTAAATGTTTTTCCTGTATTTGTCATTTTAAAAAGGGTATTAACTGCTAGCTATTAAGGGATTTTTTTTCACTTTTATGACCTCTTTCAAAACAATTATGACTTTTTACATTTATTTTATGGGGGTCGTTTTTAATATTGTATTAATTTGAACTATTTAGGTGAGTTTGTTTTGGATTGCTGTACTCCTGGTATTTATTTTTAATATATATTTTAAAATGTACTTTTGAATATTGTTGTATTATTTTCTCATTATTCATTTTCACTTTTTTTAAATTAATATTTAAAACAAATATTATTCAATCGATAGTTGTTACTCTTCTTACTTTTTATTTATGACCATCACGGTGGAGGAGTCGCGGAGGCTCCACCAGGGTCTTACCTGGAAGTTCTGCCCAAGGTCGTAGACCACCCCCCGGTACTCGCAGCCGATCCTCTCGCAGCGGGGGCAGCAGTCGCTGGGGTAATGGCTCACATGGATGCACGCCGCCGGCAGGCTGGTGCACTCGGTGCGGGCACACTCCGGGCCCTCGGCGGTGCACTCGCACTGGGTGCACTGGTCCGAGTCCAGGAAGTACCACTCCCCCACGTAGTAGACGCTACCGTTGGCCTCGCAGGTGCTCACCAGCGGCGGTTGCTGCTGCTGATGGCCGGCCACCGAGAAGCCGAGGACCGCCTGAGCGCACAAGAGCACCGCCAAGATGCATTGACTCGACAACATGGTTTTCAGTTACAACTCAGTGTGGTGAAAATAGTCCAGGAAGGTTGGGTTGGTGGATTTTTTTTTTCTGCATGGAAAATGTGTCACATTGTTGTTAAAACTTGTTGACTTTGTTCCAAGTCTTTGCTCCACCAAAGTCCGTCTGGAGTCTGGAGTTTAGGTGGAAAAGTGGGTGGAGGGATTGGGGGGAGTAATACGGTGTCCTCCCCCAAGCGCCCCATTAGTGAGCTTTTAGAAGTGACTTTAAGCACGTTTTTACACACTCGTCTGTCACAGTATTCCCTTATAGTGACATAATTAAAGTGACGGCAGCGTCTGACGCGAAATGAAAGTATTACAAGTCCAAATATGTGCGCCATGAAATCAGCTGAGGTGGAGGAGGCGAGCGCGAGATCTCGCGATACTTCCATCCCATAGCAACTGACATGTTAGCCTTGGATACCACCGGAGTCGTACTCAGGGCAGATAGACGGTGAGTATCTTTTACCACTTCTTCATACTCTACGGAAATTAAACACACTGTGAGCTTTCCGGTGCGTTTAAGTAGTTTTATTTTAGTTGTGTTGAATTACGTACTGTACTCGTAGACTGGTCTCTTACCTCAAGTTTGTCGTGAGCATTGGCGAGCTACCCTGAATGTGATCTGTCAATCAACTACAGCATTAGACAATGCAGTGTACTGAATACTGAAATAGTAATTCGAAAAAAAGGTATTATTTTGCCCACATTAACATGCAACCTGTCAGTCAACTACAGTATTACGCTCATACAACTCTAATTATATTTTTATAAATTGTGTTAAATAATGCATAAGATATTGCTACTAACTAATTCATTGAACTTTAAATGGCAGAAATGGAATAGCGTTTAATGTAGCTGCCTCACAGGTCCCAGGCTCTGGGTTCGAATCGAGGCTTCTTCTTTCCTGTGTGGAGTTTGCGGGCTCTCTTGTGCTTGCGTAGGTTTCCTTCCACATTCCAAAACATGCATGTTAATTTCGTTGGAAACTCTAAAAAGTGTGACTATGAGTGTAAATGGTTCTTTGTCTACAGGTGCCCTGTAACTGATCAGTCCAGGGTGTACTTTGGGATAGGCTCCAGCTCACCCGCCTCCCTAACGAAGACAAGCGCTATAGAAAATGTATGGATGTGAGTCAATTAAGATTATACTGAAAGAATGATTGAAACATTCCATCAATTTGGCTCCCATTACTCTTGTAACATTAACTTTGTGTTTATTCTTCAGCCGCTGACTGCCACCCATATGCAGTCTACCAGTGGGAACCACACTTGGTGCCCCGGTCCATCTCTGTGGAGCCTGATTATTGAGCATGTCCCAAGGTCCGAGATGCCCAAGATTCATGCCACGCTGGGATGTTCGCTGGTTGACATGTACACGGAGCTACACGCAGAGGTGAAGGGGATTTCTTTCTCTTTTTGTTTTTTGTTTTTTGTTTTTTTACAATGACATTTTGAAGGCCCAAACTCTCAGACAATCTCGAATCTTGATTTGTTAAATAACATTAATTTTCTGAATTGCCACACATGTGTAAAGAGATGTATAATTCCACATCTGGCACATTACTTTTTTGGGGCACCAAATAAAAAAGGCATTCCATTCTGTTCTAATAAAACCAAAATAAAGTAAAACTACTCACCATCTAAAAATGCGTGACGGTGAGGGAAGAGGAAACCTTTCCATGCTGGTCATTATCCATTTTGCCCCAGCTGTGACAATAGTACGGATAAGCAGTATAGAAAATGTATGGTTTATATCGTACTGAACAGCCACAGAGTTTCCTCTATCACCATAAAATTTGTTAAAACACTATGGTTACGGAAGCCAAATTATTCGCCCTCCTTTGAGAATATGTGTCAGATTTTTTTTTTAATAGGATTCCTTATCCGTGTGGATCAACTTTAACTCACCTCAGCTGTCCTGGCAGTTAAAGTGTAAGAACAACAAAAAAAAACAAAAACATCAGTTTTGCTCGAAGCTTCGTTGAGCCGCTTTTACGCTGCAATTACAAGTTCCAGACTGCCTAATAAAAGCCAAACTGGGTTAATAGTGGCACCGCCGTCCAAATGTAAGGCAGCCAGACGTCTATATTTACACAAAGGCCCGCTGAACTCCTCCCTCGGCTGTGGCTTATTGACCTCACTCAAGACAGATTTGCTGTACTGATGACAAGTCCCGATATAAGCGGGTAGATCAAAGGAAAAGACCCCTGTTTTTCTTCGAGGAACCGGGGAATAAGTACTTGCAAAAGCCGGGGCGGGGAAACTATGAAACTGTTTGATCTGGCCCACTGTGAAAGCCTAAAAACAAATCAGACCTCAGAAGAACTGTTATAAAACACCCCAAAGCGTTTAACCCACTCCTTTCCCAAAACTATTGGAACAGTGAGGCCAATTACTTCATTGCTGCCATAGACATGAGTTTGAAGTCAAAATAGGAAAAAAGGAGAGAAAGAGCTTCAGAAAGCCGAAGCCCAAATTACAATGTCACCTTTACTTAAGCAAAAGTCAGTCCCAAGTATTGGAACATGTGGCTGACGGGTATGTTTTGTCGCCCAGATGTGGCTTATTAGATTCAGACAAAAAAAACAAAACACTGCATCAGATTTGAATGTTTCCTGGGCTACATTTGGACGAGTTATTGGGGTCGTCACATATGACAATTCGTGGCGTGGCATGGTGGCCATCGGGAAGTTGGGCCGAATTCTTTCCAGGCCTGAATTGTCACACGTCAGGGCCCCCACACCCTGTTGATGAATAGGCGGCGGTGCACTGCAGAATGGAGTAACCAAAAAAAAAAAAAAAAAGAGATTCTCTATGGATCAGAAAGAAGCAATTGTGTTGAGATGGAAATCAATCAGTCGGCACAAACTCATTGAAATGGTCTAAAAATAAACCAAAAAAATGTCATCACCCTCAGATGACTTGTTGAAATGTGGCCCCTGTGTCATGTTGCAGATTGTGATGGATTTCACCTTAAAAAAAAAGCTCTTCTCTTTAGTTGGTATCAAAAATGTCTCATTGCAAACACCGGACACATTTGTGCATCTCTGGGTATTTTTTTTTTTTTTTTTTTTTTTACTTTTGTGCTTTCTGCCATCCGCTCGCCTCCATCTGCTGATTAATGTTAACCGACTCTCGGCAGTCAGCGTACCAACTGGCCTGAAAAACAAGCTAGACAAATAAACAACAAATATATAAATACATAAAGTCCACGGGGACTGACATTTCCATACAGTTTTGTTTTCGTCAATTTATATGATGCATGAGCTTTCAGGTTTTATTTTAAATTATTTTGGCATCGCTGTATGTCCGTACAGGAGAGAATACATATGCATCCATCCATTTTCCGATCCGCTTTATCCTCACAAGGGTCGTGGGGGGTGCTGGAGCCCATCCCAGCCATCTTCGGGTATTATGCAGGGGACACGCTGAACCGATTGCCAGCCAATCGCAGGACACACGGAGAAAAACAACCATTCGCACTCACACTCACACCTCGGGACAATTTAGAGTGTTCAATCAGCCTGCCGTGCATGTTTTTGGAATGTGGGAGGAAACCGGAGTACCCGGAGAAAACCCACACAGGCCCGAGGAGAACATGCAAACTCCACACAGCATTTTAGAAGGGTGGGGGGGGGCCCTCGAACAAACTAAAAACTGGTTAAAATGAACCACATTTAAAACACACACACACACACACACACACACACACACGCGCGCGCACACACACACACACACACACACACACACACACACAATCAGGGGCATATTAGGGCCTCAATTATGTCATCAACTTTAATGGCCTTTCGCATGCAAAAGAAGATAATTGGCGACGATTAAAGGCCTGGAGAATGGAAATCAAATTAGAATGATATGCAGAGGGAATCAGTTCATATGCAAATCATACAGGCTTACACACACACACACACACACATGCACACACACACACACACACATATACACACGCACACACACGCACACACATACATATTCAGCGAGTGGGGGCTAGAGGGAGCATGATGGCGAAAAAGAGGCTAATCCTCCACTCTTGATAAGACTGTTGCCTACATGGAATTCTTTACCTGAAATGTGGGTTTTGAGAAAACGTGTGTGCGCGCGCACGTCTGTGTGCGTGTGGCACAGAAAATGTGAGGTGATGCTGGCTCAGGAAATTTGGTTTCCCAAACACTGCTCCGGAGTGCTGTTGAAACTTTTTTTTTTCTCCGATCATGGGGGAAAAGCACGGTGAGCTGGCGGTTAGCATGTCTGCCTCGCAGTTCTGAGGGTCTGGATTTGAATCTCATCTCAGGCGTTTGCATATTTCTTGTGGGTGTTGTAAAAAAAGCCAAAGAAAAAGCAAACAGGAAGATGTCATCATGCCTGACGGTGTCCAGTCGTTGGCAATCAGCAGTCGGTCTCAAATGAGAACGTGGAAAGTGTGTGTCCCCATTCTGCGCATACTGTGGATGTACCAAGTCTACACACCCTCTTTTAAATGCCAGGTCTGGGTTATATTCAAAACTTCTAAAGGACAATCATTTAAAGACTTTTTTCCACCATTAACGTGACTCTGAGGCGAACGTGCTAACCAGTCGGCCGCCGCGCCGCCCAATGCATTTCGAGGGGTGTCAATTAGACGCACATTTATGGCTCTTTGTGGGCGGGGCCCCAGTCGCCTGCAAATAGTAAATAAAGAAGCTGCTGAAATAGTTTACATATACCGTATTACCCTTTATCGTGTATTTTAAAAATACGGTGATCCGTGATCGGCTCCGAAAGCCACGTTGAGAATTGTTCCTTTTGAAGTGCACTGAGCGAGGGCGTCGACCGTCTTCTTCGCAGTTCTGAGTTTCTTGCCACATTCCAAAATCAGACATGTTAGCTTCATTGCAGACTCCAAATGGACACTAGGTGTGAAATTGGAGTGGGAATGTTTTTTTTTTTTTTTTTTTTGTATGTGCCCAGGACGTACCCAGCCTCACTGTCTGTTTCTACCGCGGCCTTGTAATGAATCCCGCGCTTTCCGCGCACCGCCTCGAAAGCGATCGAGCGGCTCCTCCCCTCCATCAAGGCCGACATTGTCTGTCGTGGTTCGACTTGCTTCGGCGAGACCACTCTCTCGCTCCTTTCTAATCTTCCTACGGCGAACAAAAATAAAGCCTCGTATTCACAAACCCGGTGTAATAATTTGGGGTTTTCACAGAGCTCCCCTTAAAATAGCTCCTGCATGAGATCTGCTGTTTTGACTGCAAAAGGAAGGAAGGAAGGAAAGGGGGGAGAGAGGGAGGAACCAAAATCCACTTGTCAGCCTTTGAGCCATGAAGCCTTTAACATAAACACAGCCAAGGGCCCGCAAAGGAAGCCGCGCTAACTGGCCGTGCGGAGATGTGTGTGTGCTGTCACTGCTGAACAAACACAGAAACATACGTGGATCAAAATAAAATAAAAAAGGAACAAAAAATGTGCTTCCAGGTCCTCTTGTGTATTCCTTTGAAGAGATGTTTTTTTTTTTTCTGAAAGGGGTCAGACGTGATTGACAAGAAGCAGTTGTAGAGCGCGTTAATGGTAGCCAGACACAGATGCACATTTGCTGCACCCCTTCTCGGTCGTTTCTTCCCCCTTATTATTTTCAGATTTTGTTTCCAAAGCACACTTTTGAGAGTTTTCCAGCTCCAGTTGTGAGAAGACTGGAGGCGAGGAATTGTGCGCGATTGCGGGAAGCACACAGCACGCATATACCAATTGATCTGGGCAAATTGGAGAATTTCTCTCCCCTTTTGATCGCCGTCAGCAGACGCTCGATTATCGGATGTCTCGGAAAGATGATGCCGACTGATTATCCTCTGTTGTGGGGATCTGAGAGTGATTGTCCTTCCCCGATTTGCTCAGAAAATTGGTCGCCAGCATGTATGCCCCCCCACCCACCCCTCACCACGCTCATTTTCATTGTGTGCTCTCACAGGCAGTCATGTGGTACAAAATATGGCAGGACAGCCAGCAGGCTGGAGCCCAGTTCTCCCGATTCAAAGGCCCCCTGGCCGACCCGCCGGTGATCAAGGAGCTGGTGAGGGCCGAGGTCAGGATGCTGCTGGAGAATCTCCAAGAGAAATTCCTCAGGGAAGGAAGGTCGGTGTCACTCACAAGCCGTCTCTTCTTTTGCACTGAAGATGTATGACTTCTAAATTTTTTTTTTTTTGGATCGTTTATTCTGATAATGTTCGAAATGTTGTTTTGAATGAGGCCAGGAGGCCTCCATTATCCGTGAATTTTTGCTCTTCACGGCAGAGCTTGGCCCCTATCCCGAAGGTACACCGGACATATTGTGGGCGAGAAAAATGTCAATTGTCACCTCAAAAGTAACTTTCTTACATTCATCAAAAATATATATTTTATTCAAACACAGCCTATATTGATATGTGGTGCACTTGAATCCAAACAACAGTTGATGTAATTTGCCACGTTTGGGTATTAAAAGTCACAATGGCAGTTACCAAGGCCTCTTTAATTAGCCGACAAGACCTCTTTTAAAATCAGACGATTTTTTTTTTTTTGGCAAATTTTTGCCATTTTCCCCCTCTTTTTTTTTTCTTTTTACACATAAACACATTACATTATTCAAAGATGATGCCGTTCAAATATCCCCCCCCAAAAAAAAATCTCTAAAACTCTCGATTTTTGCCGATTATTCGCTCAGTTGTAAAATTGTAAAACAGTCAAAAGTTCATATCTTTATTGTTATAAATGTCAAGGGAACCCCAAAAAGTTATATTTTTTTTCATGCAATGTATTTTTTAACAAATTGGCCAAATAATCGGTGACCAGAATTTTAGAATCAACACCTCAAAAAAATCAATTTTCACTCGGTGCCCCGTTGTGACCATTGTTACGAACCGCAAATGAATGTCCCTCAATGTTTCACAGAACACACACTTCCTTTGAATGCTTCATTTTGAGTGACTTGCAAAAAAATTAAAAATTATAATAAAATTAATAAATTCAATTCGAAAAGAGGTTCTCCATTTGTAGCTTGTCAAAGTTTGTTTTGTCAGATTGCATTCCCGCTAGTAGTTGTTTCACTGACCACTGTGTATTTTTCAACAATATTATGCAAGTGAGAGTGCTTTTGGCCCCCGGTCGGGAAAAGCTTCCCAATCATTGATGTTTGATAGATAGCAACTCTATTCTCAAGTAGAATTGGATCGAAAGTGAAGGCCGATCATGCTTTTTGTGTGCTTGTAATTTGTCTTCCCACCACGTCTTGCTTTATCCCAATCCTCAATGCACGTTTTCCCCCTCTCCAACAAAGACGTCCATAAAACGCGACGCTTTGCTTCCCTTGTCAGTCACAAACGTGACGGAAAGTGTCGGAAACAAAGGTTTCGGGGGGAGCGGGAGTGTTGAAATACAATAAGTCACTTAAAACGAAAGCGTCGCGCTGGATTTTAGACGCCATCTTTGCGCCATGTTAAGTTATTGGATTGAATATATGGGCGTGCGCTAAGTGGCCGGCTAAAAACACATCTTAAAAAAAAAAAAAAATTATTGGTGGTGTCCTGCTGTGATAAGTGAAGAAACATCGAGTCATCTTGGGGCATTTGATGCAACTATTTAAGAGCTCTCAGTGTCATTCTTGGTACGCTGGGACTTTTTTTTCCCTTTCTTTCTTTATGAAGGCAAAGTTATCAGCGTTATAAAAAACCTAAGGAGTGGTTATAAAGTATCCTAATTGCTGTTTGCTGTTTAATCCCTGGCGCGCTAATGTCAGGGCATTCGACGGGCAACTAGTTCTCGGCGGTCAAATGGTTTTTATTGGGAAATAGAGAAGCGAGTCGTAAACCTGCTTTGTGTGTGTGCATGTGTGTGTGTCTGTGTGTTTGCTTGTGAGTGCTAGTTGTTGGCTTAGCAACCACGCTGCTCCTGGCAGGAACGTTGCCCTGTGTAACCTCCAAGAATAGCTCAACATCTTGTTTTCTCCTTCCTTTTTTTTTTTTTTACTAGTTTTGCCACTATTTATTGCCTGTCAATTTTCCGATTTCCTTCCTGTTGCTTTTCCCCTTTTTTTTTTCCTTTTTTTTTAACTGATCAAATACTTCCTCTGTCATTGGATTTTGAGAAATAACTCAGGTGGACTTGTTTCAGTGTCACTTTTCCAGACACAAAATGAAGACTTATTCCTCTGCACGCTACCAGTCATTCTTGAACAGTGCAGAGGCTGAAATGTCATGCGTTAGATAAAGTCCCCGTTGACTGGGGAAATGTAGTTCATTGTTATTTACCGTGGGAGCTTTGCCAGCACAGATCTTGTCTTGTAGATTTATGCATAGATACACACGTGCGCTCTCACGTTAAGAAAGTGAGTAATGTTCAAAAAAAATGTCTTAACTAGAAAATATTTGTACGTCGAGACGCGTTTTCCATGTAAATGCGCTAATCCGTTCCAAGCCCCCACAAAATTCAGACATAAATGTTTTCAAAAGCATAAAAAATGCATCCAAAAATGTAACAAATGCATGTTGCAATTAGATTACTGCGCAATAAATGAGAGTTGTGTTTAATGTGAAAAACAAGAATAAAAGATGGTCATTTGACTTTGAACTGCGTCCTCATCGTTTTTTTGCCCTCTTGAGTTCATGTTCTCTCTCAGAAGTGTTATTTTGCTCGGCGTTTTGTAAAGAACTGATCCAAGGAAGTTGCATTTGTCGGCTTTTAAAAATCCTTCGAAAATGTTTAAGGCAAACATCAGCATAGTCAGCGATCGCCCGACTGGTGAACACTTTTTCGGGTTGGTTCACAATTACGTAAAACTCTCGGAACACCTCATGGAACGTGGGGCGAATGGCGAGGACGCTGCATCGACACATATCTATTTATTTATTTATCTACACGCGTAGACAGTAGAGGTCCCTCTTAGCCAATGGGATGCCAGGATGATGCTCAGTCGTAGCCAATGGCAGAACAGCTATAAGTATGTTGCGTTCAGGAAACTGCGAGTAGCAGCCCATACTATATTCTTACCTTTCGTATCTTGAAATTTCTTTCGAAACAAAAAGCAATATTTTCCTGCTGAGGCGTTTCAATAACTTGAAATTTTCATATAAAGAGACGTTCGTACAGTAAGTAGAAGGTACTACTGTAGTGTATACAGGCGTAATCTAATTACCTGGGCTAGTTCCCAGTAGCAGTCGGGGCTAGGGCCTAACGCCACCGAGTTGCTTGCCGTCACGCCCGCGGGACTCGTGGGCGGCAAATGTCACTTTTTTTTTTTTTTATTGTGATATTTGAGCCATTTATATGAGGTTGTATGGGGCTGTGTGCCTTATAAAAGTCAACTGATTTATCTTATTGGACTCCTCTTGTGTGGTCCTGATGCCATCCATTCTCTCGGTCTCACACACACACACCCACACACACACACACACACACACACACACACACACACACACACAAACCAGTCAGTATCTGTGTGATTTGTCTGTGTGTCGAAAACACTCATTTTCTCTAATGCGGGAACAATAAAACCAAGCAGGCTGTTGACTCGCCTGTGGCTGCCTGCTTTAGTTACTTTGTTTTCCCCCCTCAAGGAGTTTCCAGAATACATGATGCCGCTGCTCAACTTTTTCCATTTTATGTTTATAGGGCTCATAATCACGGCTGGGATGCGCTATTATTTTGCTCTTGATGCACCGTGACGGAGCAGATGTTGTCTCGTCATTGCAGGCACGACGAGGAGTTCTTAAGTCGTTACAACGAGAAGACGGTAAACTTCGCCCTGGGTCGCCTTGACATCGGCGCTGAGCCGAAAGATGATCTCAGGTGTGGTCGGGCGACGTTTTCATCCGACGCCTCTCACCGTGTACCTCTCTTACCTTCGCTTTTTCTGTGTCGTAGCTCACGCTTGTCCATCCAGTCGAGCATCGAAGGGGAGATTGAAGCGTTGAAGGACAAGCTGAATATCATCGACATCAACAACGTGGTTGAACATCTCAAGTAAGTCGCAGAGTTGTTAACACTTTCCTGCACCCTGTAACCCGATAACACGATAAGACGTCCACTGTCGTAACCGCTGTCCCTGAAAGGGTTAAAAAGAAAACTGACCTCGGATTACGCACAATTTTTCCGATCAGTCTTGGCACTGCCACCGAAGGCTCAGAACATTTTCGGAGCCTTTTCTCATGTCGCATAAAGATCATCGGCTTCGTGCTTCATCTGTCTTTGTTTTTGTGTCTAAAATGGCTGCCAAGTACCACAATGCAACGTAAAAGCGCCGCACTGAGGAAAATTGGGAGGAGAGGCGTGCAGAATGACACTTGTCAACTCGTGTGCACATCCCCGGGGTATGTTTGCTCATACAGCGGACACACCATCAAGCACAAGCAGTTGTGGTGGGGGGATGGGAGGGGGGCATTCCCCTGGACACACCACGACTAACCACAGCCAGGCTTGAGATTAGTCTCTTTTCAAAAATAAGTTTCAAGACTACATTCAAACTTAATTAGCCAAATGTACGGCCAGCCTTACGGTGAGCTACTGTCTCTTAGCAAATTGCAGACAGCAGAGACAATCATCTCCCTCATTGAGGCTAATTACTTGGGCCCAACCGATTCATCGGCCGGCCTGACATTAGCACTTGGCAAAAATCCGTTTATTTATTTAGGTCGTGTCCGGTTGTTAGTGGAGGAGTCAAAACGGTGTCAAAGCATCTTGGATTTTGATCATGTTGGACTTAATTGGTTGCTCAACACACCGAATGGCGTGTCAGCCCGTTTTTCTTGCCTCACTCCCAGACGGCTTTTCCCCTTTTCTCGCCTCCTTCCCTCTGCATCCTTTTCTTTTTCTTCCTCCGTCCCTACGCGTCACGGTTCGTGTAGCGGCGCGGTCAATGGGGGCTATTTTGGAGGAATGCCTTGTTCCTCTCCCCTTTCTCCCTCCCGCTCTTTCTCTCCTCCATTTCCTGACTCGAGCAGAACAAAAGGGTCCATTGTAAGAAAGCGCGTCCCGAGCCGGACGCCAGTGGACGGACGATTTCGAGCGCGCTTATGTAACGGGAGAGGGAGCGACCGCTTCCTCGGGAAAGCGACCGCCTGTGTGTTTGTCCTTGCTCTGTTAAGCCATCGCCTCCTGCCTGCGTGCAACTTTTTAATAGAGATTCATTATCATGTGTCTGGGGACCTGCAGTTTCCGACATGACCCAGATTGCAGCTTTTGTCTCCGTAGATTCCAAATGGAAAAACAACTGCAGAATAAATGTCTCAAATCTTTGAAAAGATTTGCTTTTCATCTTGTACTACATACCTACCGGAATACCTTGCTGCACAAACACCTTCCCTACCTCTCCTCATTATCTCTTGGCCCACCTTCCTCCACACCTATCTAATTTTGTCGTTGAATCTGCTTCGGCAGTCACACACACACGCACACACACACACACACACACACACACACACACACACACACACACACACACACACACACACACACAGCGAAAATGCAACGTGAATAGAAAAAAAAAAAAGTGATCCATAAGTGTGCATTTCCCCATGCAGATCATATGGAACCGCATCCCTCATAGCTACTCTCCTACTACAGCAATGAAATATGATCCCCAAAGTCCCAGGGAGCCATGAAATCCCAAGATTTGTCAAACTAAAAATAGAACAACAAAATAGGTTACAAATAAATATGTCCAAGAAATAAGGGTGATGCTTATTCACGGTGTGAATGTGTGCAAAAACGCGCGGCAACAAGGGCGTGGATATCGCAGATTGAAAATGCAAGAGAATTTTCACAATGAAAAAGAATTTCACGTGATATTTGCAAAATCATTTTATGCATGACAAAAAAGAATCGAGTGTTCAAGAATCAAGTGTCCAGCGTGGAGGGACCAACGATGACACTTTGATGATACTTTTGAGGAGATGAGTTGGAGCGGTTGAAATGGATGGATAATCGTTTTATTCATCTTGGTTTCAATATCAATCAAAATAATCATGATTATTATATTTTTTTTTCCATCATCGCCCCGAACTGGTTTGAACTTTTAATGCAGTCGATTACAATCACTTTAAGAGGTTTTGTGTTTTTGTGTAAAAGAGCAATTACTTAAAAAAAACGTATTTATTATGTTTGAGAATATGAATTTTGGTACAGATTTTAGCGAGCATCATGTAAGTTGACATGTTGGATTTGGTTTTGCGGGCCACATAAAATGATGTGGCGGGCCAGATCTGGTCCCCGGGCCTTGAGTTTGACACCGGTGCCCTACACCGAGTAGAACCGTAACACATTGCCATTTTGAAATGCTTACCGACCTTGCCTTTTCGTATACTTGACCCACCACTGTAACCATTTGCAGGTCTATCCTAGCTGAAGAATGTGCGGTGCTGAAAGCAAAAGTTCAGCACATACAGGTAAGACAGGATGGAGTTGATCTTTAATCCTCTTTTGTTTTAATCCCCAAAGCCTTCAACTATGTGTGGATAAGAGTCATATTTACTGCATCGATGTGAGCCCTTCTGAAACCACTGACCCTGAAACGTATTTTTTCCATACGCGCACATGCATATGCTACATAAACGCATGCAAAAAGCATGTTTTGGTTCCTCTGCACCCTCACGTTACTGCATCTGAACATGTTCCGACCCCCGCTGGCTCGAGGCAACGCATGCCCCTAACGTTGTCATACTTGTCAGGGTTATGACTTATTGAGGCCAGATGTTGCCATAGTTTTAGTCCCGCTGGGGAAAAGACCAAAATATGTTGCCTTTCTTTTTTTCAAATCAACTGTCTATATTTGAAAAGGTTTTGTTGTGCTTGTGAATTATTGGTTGGAAATCAGCTTGCTAACAGGCACATACATCCACATGCTGGTTGTCATCTGCTCTGGCTATGAATTTTTGAGGGCAAATTATGATGGAACGCTCCTGTGAAAACGTTTAGTGGTCTCATGCATAAATTCATCTCCTCTCTCACATTTTGTTACTTTTAGCCCATGAGCTTCCTCTCGCTCTTTCCCAAGACATTTTCTGATCAATGTAGTACATTTACTTAACCACCGTGGCTTCAGTCGTCAGAGACTAAGCTGCTTCATGCACAGATAACGTCACATATACCCCCGATTGTGCTGTGTGATTTGCAGGAAATGATCAAAAAGCAATGCAAGTGTCAGGCGGAGGGAGTGAATAGTGAACCGACTCTTGCAGGTAACTTCCGAAGGCACATTTGTGCCAATGCTGCCATCTAGCGGCATATTGACGCTATGACAAGGGTTGAGTCTCCTGCACGATACTGCACTGAAAAATGATTTTAATCCTGCTGATATAATGAACGTGGTTGTCGGTGTCTGCATTTTCAACAACCTTTTTTTAGAATTGAAAGAACTGAGAGGGGCTATTCAAAAAGACTTTGAGCTCTACCCCTCGCCGCCCCCGCCTGTCGCAGAGAAAGCAGCGAGACAGACATTTAGGTGAGTCTGGTGGATATACGAAGTTGACATTTTTGCTGAAATCGTAATGCTAACACCAACACAATTTATCAGTTAAAATGATAAATGATCAGTCATGTATTTTCAATACCAATGTATATGTATGTGTGTGTGTGTGTGTGTGTGTATTCTATACACTGAAAAAAAGTGGTGTGTTGAATTTACTCCATTTTATTTCATCAAGTGGCTGCCCAAAATAAGATCATCTGGAGCCAGATGATTGTATTTCCTGCAACCACTTGACATAATAAAAGTGTGTAAATTCAACGTATCTTTTTTTCAGTGTACATAGGGTTTGTATGGCTACAATAGCTACAATGCCAAAGGTGTCTGAAACTTTTTTTTAAAAATACATTAGCATAGGTTATATAACACTGAACCCATCTCTCCCATTCCTCGTGAAGGAGAGGTATGAAATTTGCCGGAAGCGGTCTTATAAATACATATTTTAAAATCCTAAATTTAGCTTTTTTAAGCCTGCAGACACTGTGTTATCATGGTCATCTTCATTTTATCAGAAACCCAGTGGTGTGATCACTTCCTATAATCCACAGCTCCTTTTTGCCAAAATACTTCATTTTTGTCCGTTTCTGTCTTTTCTTTCCACAATTGCAGACTATCAACAGGACAAAGGAAGTCTGATAAAACCTTGTACACATTAACTCCTACCTCCTTCCGAAGGCCACATCCTCCCTCCGCTCCACCTCACATGAACTTTTGTGGCTCTCTAAAGCCGATTGACACTTTGGAGAACACCTCAAGGACTTCTCATCAGCATAAAAGTGCCACGTCAGCGTCTCGACACAGAAAAGTCCGCCTTAAAACCCCCGCCAGCGAGCCGGTGGTAATGGAGCCTTCACGCCTGGAGGAAAATGACTTGGATTTCCTCTGGCGGCTCACCACCACCACAGATAGCTCACCCTTCTTCCCCTCACAGTATCTCCAGCCAGGGTAGCAAGGGTGATTTATGGACATAAGAAAGTTAACTGTAAAAGTGTTTGTGCAATGAAAGACTGCAGTTACAAGGGGAAAGGGCATGAGTGGACAAGATGCCAGTAGCACAGAAGCCACCGTGTCACTCATCTGTGGTAGTCTGCATTTGAACTCACGGCAAACATGGACATTTTTTTTTTCATCAGGACTATCTGAACAAGTGTTTACAACCAAGTCACTTCTACAAGGGTGACAAGTCAGCCATCCAGCTGGCATCAATTGAGATTTTTATTCAGGAAATTTCTACTAAAGGTGTGATTGTTTTGGAGAATATGACTCATTTGCACATACTGTTTAGCTATGTACTGTATTTACACAAGAAGATATATGAAAAGTATTTGCTTTATTATTTTAAAACAGGGCTGATACACAGTACACATTCACATCAGTTCGGAAAGAAATATACCGACAGTCACAATTCTCCTCCCCAAAACGGTTATGTGTTGTAGTACCAATACTGACCTGTGAGAGGCAGCATGGTGCCACGGGGCATACGGATTGGTGGAAAATGCAACGAATACCGGTAAATTGAAGCATATCGAACGGGGAATTAATGTCAATCAATAAGTAAATAGTAGTAGAATAAGAACTAGAAGCTAGTCTAACCATTGGTTTAAATAATAACTCGCTGGTAGCTTGTCTGGTTACTAGACGAAAGGTGACTTATTTACCAATCACCGCCGCCATCATTTTGGTGTGTCACATCCGGTGTGTGAAGTCCGGAAGTGAAGCTAAAGATCAAAATAAAGCGTTAGTCACGACATCAGACGCTAAATATGTCATATCCCTACTAATAACTGAATAATAAGAGCGCTTTAAAACACTTTTAATTTCTCTGTTATGTTTTTGTTCATCGGCGCTTTTTAAATTGAGGATGCACTTAAGACCCATTTCTTCAAAACTTTTATTTTGAAAGATAGCGTCGGAAGTACTTCCTATAAGTAGACACGGTGATTCATTCCCGCCCCCCTTAAAAAGTATGACTTTCTAAAGATTTTGGTTCACCAACGACACTTGGGTGAGTTTATGTTTCACGCTTTCAATTACTTCCAGTTTGTTTCCATGTCGCCAGAGCGAGCAACTTCGTGAGAAGTTGGGAGTTGTTGCACTGGAAAACGCGTGCAGTGCTCTTGGGTATTGTTTGTATGTTCTTAAATCGCATTGCAAGTGACCAGATTTAAATTCGAGTCCTTGCCTAAAGGACTCTTCTCCACGTGACGGGCACATGCAGCCATGTGGGAGTGCACCAATTTCCCTGTTATTTAGGCTTCACTTGAAATCCAAACTGCGTGAAGAACACTTGTTCGTCTTGCAAGACTTGTTTTTCCTTTCTGACAAATGTCTCAGTTATTCTACGCATCCTGGGGATGAGAAAGAATAGATGAGTGTCTCAAATTGAGTCATGAGACCTCATAGGAATGATTAAAAACAAACATTTTGCTTTTTTTATTTAGATAGCCAACTTTAAAAAAATATTCCTTCCCCCCTGCTAAGAAAGGGAACACACACATAGTTCAGGTAACAAATACCTGTACAAGACCAAAAAGCTTGCGAATTTAGCATCGGCAACAATAAAAGATTAGTTCTAGCAAGTTATTTCCCTCAAAAATATTAAAATTATACCCTGTACAATGAACTTGGCAAAAAAAAAAAACACATAGCTGTTAGTGGGCGAAATAAAACTATAAAAATACCAGAAAAAAATAAATAACCTAAATGATTCCTAACAAACGTTAAAATGGCAACAAAAACGATTTTTTTAAATAGCAAATTATTTGCCCCCCAAAAAATATAACCACTAAAAGTTACTTGATAAAACGTTAACAGGTAAAAATGTATCTAAATTACAAAAATATATTAACAAAAAAATATATTTCTCCCCAAATATTAACCTGTACCATTCACTATGGCTAGAAAGATTTTTTTTTTTTTAATGTGATGGGTTGGGGGGGCGGGGGACTAAAACCCTCCAACTGTGACTGTGAGAAATCATCTCTTGCACAACCCCCTTCAGGTCACCCCAATTGGATTTTGGTCAGGACTCTGTCTGGGCCATCCCCAAACCTAAATGTTATTCTTTTTATTACACACTGTCACATGGACCTCCAGAGAGATGTGGCTGCTTCTGCTGCTCGCTGCCCTCTTGGCTCTCTTCTGCAGCCTGGACGTGTGGTACTTCGTGCGGGCGGCCGCTGTGTTCGTCCGTGCCTGGCTGCAGCCTCCCGTGCGTGACGTGACGGCCGAGCAGGTCATGACCGGCCGTGTGGCCCCGCGCGACATCGACATGTGTCACATGAACAACGCACGCTACTTGCGCGAGTGCGATTTCGCCCGCTTCTCGCTGTACATGCGCAACGGCGTCTTCAAGGCGCTGCGGGCCCTCAAGGCTTCCATTGTGGTGGGGGCGACCACCATCCGCTACCGCCGACCACTTTGCATCGGCGAGTCGTACGAGCTGCGCAGTCGGGTGGTGACGTGGGACGACAAAGCTTTCTTCCTGGAGCAGAGGTTCGTGTCAAGCAAGGACGGCGTGGTGTGCGCCGTCATGTACTGCAAGCAGGCTGTCCTACGCAGCAGTCCGGACAACATCATGCAGTATCTCTGCAAGCGGAAGGTAAGATGTCAACAGGATCATGTGTCCAACTCAGGACTTTAACTTGGGCGTTGGATCCATTCAGGTGGAATGTCCCGAATTCCCTGAGGACCTCCAGCACTGGATCAACTTCATCTCAGCCAGCAGCCAGAACCTCAGAGCAGAGAGTGGCCTCCAGGAGAAAAACAAATAAGCATGGACATTCACATTTTTTCAGTGGACCCCGGCGATTCACAGGTGATATGGACCAGGTTCTGCCGTGAATACCGAAAATCTGTGACGTCCCTCTTGAAAGGGGTTTGTAGGAGTATATTATTCAATACAAACCAACTTCACGTGACGCTCACCAATGGTATAGCATACTAGCTTCAGTAACATAACAGCACAGAGGTGTGACAGCACACACATGGGCAAACACGTGTCCACTCACAGTTTACACAGGCGCTACTACTAAGTCATTGAACTTGGAATCTACAAACGATAATAAAGGTAGGGAAACACGGGCAAATTGGAATGGCAAGTAGACTAAATGGGCGATTGGTATCTGCAAAGGAAGAGAAGCAGAAGCATGCTTTTTGTTTCACTTTTGACGACGCACAACGCGCATTCAAAGACGTGCAAAAAGAAATCCTGGAATTAATTAAACCATACTGCAACATCAAAGTAATAATTCTATTACTTAGGCCTGAGTACAAAAACACACTGTTCGCTATTTTTGTCATGAGGATAATTTATGAATCAGGGAAATAAAGTTGTGCCTTTTTTTTTTGTTGTTGCTTTTTGCATGTTAGTCCTCTTATTATAACAATCCAGAAAATGAATTGCAACATGCCATGTTAACCACACAGGGACACAGTAGCTTTTACTTCAGCTGTCACGTTAAAACCCACAAAGACACATAAGTCACGAAAACTTAAATCTTACTAAATGATAGATGATCAATCATTAATTAACTACGATTGTCGTCAGTTATGAAATTTAATTTACAGGAAAATGCAGATGATGGTTTGGGGCCAAAAAAATACGATGTGATTGTGAATGTGATAATACAAGTCAAGATGCAAAGTACAAAGTGGCTAATGTAGGCATATACTGTACGTTGTAACTGAGCAAAATTATATCATAGCCTGTTTAACCCAACTCATGAATTGACTCGGACAAAAATCATTTTACATTTTTTAATTATCTTAAAATTAACCAGGAGAGTATGTTTATGAAAGTACCTTTAAAATATGCGGTGGCCTAGACCGATGACATCGCTGTTTACCCTTTTAAGGAGATGTATGATTACGGTCGGACCATGCTAAGGCGTCACATGCGAGGAAGTGACAAATTTGAAATTACTTTTGTCTATGTGGGGTGTCGGTACACTAGCATGACATCATCTTGCAAAGCCGCCAACTCCTCAGTAAGAAAAGGGAATTGCCGTCCTAAAAACGCTAGTTAAATGAGATTACTTAATCTGATTGGTATTTCACGTTTATGTCACAATGGGCGCGTTCTGGAGACGGTGATGACATCATGGAAGAGGCTAAAAAGTTAGTTAAAAAAAAACTAAAGCCACCTAAGTGTTCCTGCTCTGTGATAGGCAAAGGGGGATTTGGGATGGATTTGTTGGTGTAGCATTATAAAGAGTTACGCGTTGGAGATATTTATATTTTAAACGGAACGTTCAGCAGGAAAAAGGTATGTTATGTTTATGAATTGCGGGGCTCCTGTTCACGGATATCACGCCAGACTGATGTGTGATTGGTGGAGAATGAGGAAGTGAGCTTGTGAACGCAGATGAGTCACTAGTTTAGTTGACGGGGAAAGCTTCGTATGTTCTACCAACGTAAGACGCCATTTACTGTATAAATTTAGACTTTAACTGTTAAAACGAACAGACGAGAAAAAAAAAACAGAAAATAGGTAGTTATATCTGCAGTTATTTTATTCACGCAGATGTTTGGTTCCTGCCTTGTCGCGTGACATCACATACCCGGAAGTTATGCCGGACGGTGCTGTAGCCTGTCTCCACAAGAGGTACCGGCTTCTGGTCACGACGCAACCGATGTTAGCGCTCCATTTGCTACGCACGGTGAGTCGGTTGACGCCATAAACGACCAAAGGGGAACCCGATGCTGGTGAAGACGAAGGAGTGAACAATTTTGCGGCGAATGCTTTTCTTGATTACGGAGGAGGAGGGGGAAGGCGGTAACGGTTACGAATACAGTATAGCCAGTTGGGTAGCTAACTAGCGGAAGCCAGAGAGCATCGTGCTAGTCGACGACCGCCCATGTCCTCTCAAGGTTGATTTGAATGGATTTCAAATGTTGGTATTTATATGTTGTGTGCGAGTGGTCACAGAGTCGTCGTTAATACGTTAATAAATCAGCACTTGAACACTTGACAAATTAATATGAAGTAGTTAGGACGAAATTATTATTTTTTTTCCGCAGGGTGTCCGGGGCTCTCCCTTAGATATAGGGTGAGAGGCTCGGTCATCTTGGATGGACAAACAGTCGAGCCGCTACTCCTCCACATTGAGAGGAGCCAGATGAAGTGGCTTGGGCATCTGATTTAAGGTACCTCGTGGACGCAACATTTAGTCTTACGGTTATGTTTTTTTCGTTCATCCAGAGACATGCTGCTGTTGGTGCTAGGAGGCCTCCTAGTGCTCTTCTGCACTGTGGATGTGTGGTACTTTCTGCGGGCGGTGTATGTGTTGATCCAAACCCTGCTGCTGCCGCGCATACGGGACGTGCTGGCGGAGCAACAATTGGATGGCGTGGTTCTCCCCCACGACGTGGACTACAAGGGTCACATGAACAACTCGCGCTACCTGCGTGAGTGTGACTTTGCCCGCTTCCACCACTACATGCGCACCGGGCTCTTCCTGGCCCTGTGCAGGATGGGGGCCAAGATGGTGATCGGAGCCTCCACCATCCGCTACCGGCGCTCCTTGGCCTTTGCCGAGACGTTCGAGATTCGCACCAGGATACTGGGCTGGGACGACAAAGCTTTCTATCTGGAGCAGCGCTTCGTGTCCAAGAAGGACGGCTTTGTGTCAGCCGTGTTGCTCTGCAGGCAGAATGTGGTGCACAGCAGCCCTGAGGAAATTGTTGAGTTTGTCTGCAAAACGAAGGTGAGCACTGCACAATCACGCGGGCCACACACGAACTGTGGATAGGCCGAAATTGGAACTATTAGGGTATTTCTAAGAGAAAAAAATGAGCTCACTAAAATGCTGTCATTTAAATATCCATCCACTGCTCACCCCTCACCTCGCCAGAGGGAGAGCTATCCATTTTCTAATCCGCTTACCCTCACAAGGCACGCGGGTGTGTTGGAGCCTATCACAGCCATCATCGGGCGCTAGGCAGGGGAAGTGGTTGCCAGCCAATCGCAGGGCGTAATTTAAATTGTAAAATACGAATGAACAGCAATGCAAAAATAGGATGAAAAATACCCACAAATATATTATAGACATCTTTAAATACTATATAGACTTAAAACAATTTGTTTTTTTTAATCTCGACAAAATACAAAATAACTCCATGAATGATACAAGAACAAAAAAACAAAACTATTTGACTAAGTAGTATGCAAATGTTAGATGACAAAATATAAATAGTTGGGGGAAAAAAACCAAATGTAGACAGCAAAAAAATCCAAAGGTAGACAGCAATTTTAGAAAATACTATAAAATAGATGAAAATACATGAATTGGGGAAAACATAACATACAAAAAAGCAGAAACAAAATAAAGAAAATAAGATTTGACCTGTATAAAGTATTTGAAAATACATTAATTAGAAAGAATAAACATGGACAAAACAATAGAGAATGCAATACAAAGCGCTAAAAAATACATATTAGGCAGACATACTAGAAAAATGCACAAAAAATAGAAAGTACAAGAACATGATCAAAAACATGGGATTTCAAATACATAATTATAAGATGCTGTTTATTTGTCAAAGGGGCCAAAAGCAGGAAGCATTTTATTAAAATGAGGTATTATTTAAGGTGTTCATTGATGCAAGTGGGCAATCCAGTGAGTCACCTACGTTAGGAGGCCATTAAGTGTCCTTTTTTTTGTTTTTTCTTCTTGTCAATGCCTGTTTTGTGTTTTTCATCACCAGATCAAATGTCCTCCACTAGGCGAGGACGTGAAGCACTGGATCAACTTCATTTCAGCCAACAGCCAAGCCCTGAGAGCTGAGAGCGGACTGGAGCAGAAGAAGAATGAATGAACGCATGCATATCGTTAGCAATGCAATCACAAACACAGTAGAACAGTTCCACTTGCGTAATTTTTTTTTTTTGTAATTTTATTTAAGGCAAATAACATTGTACGGCGATATGAACGTGAACCCGAGTGATACGTTCACACAGGCATGCTGCAGCAACCTGATCTCTGCGTGGTTGTATATAAAATGCACAAAAAAGCTTCCCATCTCAGGCAACGTTCCTGTTTTATCATAAAGGGATCATCTGCTGTTTTTTTTTTTTTTTAAAGGTATAGCTTGGTGCTCTGATGGGTGGTATTTAAGACTTAATGTAATGTTGCAGGCAACTTTGGAAGGGAAATACATGAATATGAATTATTTATAAAATTTGCACTTCATCTTCTGACCAAAATGTTTATGCCATTATTATTAGCGTTCGATTTGTAGGTCTGAATGTTTGTTATGAATGCACTGATGGAAGCGAGAGTCATGCATTGCCCTTTTAAGTTGCTCTTAAATTATTTGTTGAATGAATCCATGTGCAATAACAGTATGTTTGTTGGTTCTATTTAATAACATTTTCAAATACAAATGTACTTGTCTTATTTTTTGGTATTTATTCACCAAACATTTAAATACATTTGCACAACCTGATTTTACATGTCATCAAATATCAGTACAAACGGCTCAGTTTTGATTGACAACATTAACAGATATTCTTTGAACATGTTTATTTTTATTAAGTTTTAGAGCTTGACACAAACTAAAATCAAGACATGAGTTTTTTGGTGTAATTCAAATTTTCTTGAATTGATTTAAAAATATTCCATCGAAATTCAACACGGAAGTCCACACCATCTACTTCCGCTAGTTATCCTATCCTACGACACAACCTCCGAATATTTCCACTTTATTCCCCTCCGGCCCTCCTTTTACTTGCACTATTTTTTTTTAAATCTTATAATTGTTTCCATTGTTACTTTTTAATCTTATAATGTTAATAATCTATCGGTGGAAAAGCTATTTACGGTCTTTTTAATTTGTTAAAAAAATCGTCCATACGTCTACTTCCGGGAGATGGACCTGCCCCTGAGGTACTTTTTACATGAGTCATTTTTGTGTAATTGGAACTGTTTAGCTGTGTTACACGGGGGATTTCATATTTAATCACCCGTAATATGTTATAAAATTATATTACACGTCGTCGAGTGAAAAGCAAAATCTACAAATTCACGTGTGTCAATTTTAAACCTCCTCTGCTTCCGCCAGTTAGCCCCGGCCTCTTGACGTACCTTCCTGTAAACAGAGCAGCTGTATCGCGTTTTTGTTGTTTTTCTCCGTGCCACGTCCCTTCCAACTTCTTCACGTCGGGGGACGATGGCCCAGGCGGGGGTGGTCCTGGACCAGGACCAGTTCACCTGCTCTGTGTGTCTTGATGTCCTGCGAGAGCCGGTGACCATCCCGTGCGGCCACAGCTACTGCTCCGACTGCATCCGCAACTACTGGGACCAAGACGAATACCTCGGCGTGTTCATGTGCCCTCAGTGCCGACAAAGCTTCAGCCCGAGGCCGGCCCTGGCCCGCAGCACCTTGCTAGCCGACGTCGTGGATCGATTCAAGCGAAGCGGACTCCAGGAGGTCCTGGCAGGCGGAGGGGGGCAACAACAACAACAACAAAGCCTGGCGGAGGCCAGCGACGTGGAGTGCGACGTGTGCCCCGAAAGGAAGAACAAGGCGGTCAGCTCGTGCCTGGTGTGCCTGGCGTCGTATTGCCAGCTGCACGTCCGGCCGCACCATGAATCGGCCGTGTTCAAAAAGCACAAGCTGGTGTCGGCCTCCAAGAGGCTCCAGGAGAGCGTGTGCCCGCGTCACGATAAGCTGCTGGAGGTCTACTGCCGCACGGATAAGCAGTGCATCTGCTCCATGTGCCTGACGGATGAACACAAGGGACACGATACGGTGCTGGTCGAGGTGGAAATAGAACTGCAGAAGGTAACTTGGAACATGCATACAATGGAAATCAGTTTGACAGCTGCTAATCGCGGATTTTCCCCCCAATAGATGTATTTTTGTCTTGGGGCGTGGGTGGGGCTGGGGACAGACCCCCTTAAGTCATGGAAAATCCATATTGGAAGTTTATCAGCATTTTTGAATTTTGGGTTTGTTATTTTTTGGTCCCGGGGTGTTAAAAAGTGTGTGTGTCTGTGTGTGTCTGTGTGTGTGTGTGTGTGTGTGTGTGTGTGTTTTGTTGTTGTTTTTTTTTGTTTGTTTTTCCCACACCACTGACAACATCAAGCAATTAAAATTCTCATTGCTTATGAATGGGGGATGGCAAAGAAAAGAAAACTCTCCTTTAAAACGGAAATAACCCCCAATGCGCTGTGATAATCAAATCATGACTCCCTCATACATCCTCAAGTAGGAACAGTTGGAAAACGGTTACCATTTTTTCAACATAATTTTCCTGGTCCGCAGAGACAGCTTGCTGAGATGAAGCTGGGCTCGCAGCAGAGCATTCAGCAACAAGAAAAGGCGGCTCAGAAGCTGAGACAAACTATCTTCTCTCTCAATGTAAGTCACAAACACTCACAAACACTTTTTTCCTGACAAATGTCACAAATGGCGCCTCTCCTCCATCCCCCACCACAGCATTCAGCTCGGCTGGCGGCCGAGACGAGCGACAGCGTCTTCAGCGACCTTGTCCGCTGTGTGGAGTTGAAGCGCTTCGAGGTGCGCGAGCTAATCAAGGCCCAGCAGAAGCAGGTGGTGAGTCAGGCGCAGCACATTCTGGAGACGATCCACAAGGAGGTCGCCGAGCAGAAGAGGCGAGAGGCCGAACTTGACCGGCTGGCCCTCGCCGATGACCACCTGCAATTCCTTCAGGTGAGGGCGCCACGCCGCAGTGGATTTTTGGGCATCTTGCAGGCACAAATTGAGGCTGGCTGAGGTGATACCGTTCAGATTGGGGTTTAACAATTCTGAAAAATAACACTAGTCAACAGCACATTTTCATCAGAGATATGACTTGGTCTCTCCCTGAACATATTTTTGAAGCTGACTTAAAAATGTTCTTAATTTTTCCTTTCGAGTGGAATTACTTTCATTTTTGGTGTAAGTTTGACCTGCAAAAGCTTGCACATTATGAGTTTTAACCTGTGTTGTCATTTATAGCTATGAAGTTTCAGGGGAAAAAAAATGTATATACTTTATGAAAATCCACACAATGTTCAGAAAATTTTGCAGGAGGACAGAAAATCCCAAATAGGTGACTCTTCTTTGCCTTCTTGCTCTTTGTACTGTATTTCCAACTTGACTTTTTTGTCACGACAGAGCTGTCAGTCCCTGGATGCTTTGCCACCTGCATCGTCTACTATGCCTGCCATCGCCACGGAGCCCGCCCTGACGTTTGACGCTGCCACAAAAGCCGTCTGCGACTTTAAAGAGCTCTTGCAAGAGGTTTGCCAGGATGGATTTGTCAGCATCTATGAGAAAGGTGCACTTTTGCTTGACACTGTTCGGAAACATTACCTGACAGACATGACATGAAATGCGCCAAGAATTTTTTGTGTGTGTGTGTGTGCCCTTTTTGGGTCACGTTATTGTGTAATATCACTTATTGGAAAATTGTCAATGGACTTGTGTTCCATCAGTGAGAGAAGTGGTGATCAGTGCTCCGTCCAACCTGCCCGTCCACGCGACCACGCCCTCGGCCGGCTCGACCACGCCCTCGGCCGACGTCCAGCCCGCTGACAAAATGGAGGAGGCCGGTGAGTCAGCAAGTCCGCGTCACCTCGTCCAATTGCGACACCTGTCTTGCCCAACTTTCACTGAGCCACATCACTTCATTTGACATAAAAAAAAAAAAAAAAAAATTGTGATCAGCCATCAAACAAAAATGTCACCAAAAAAGTATCAATAATCCTGACTGTGTGTTTAACAGCCACCTGTAGTGGCTGAGTGAATACAACTCCAAATCTATGTTTCGCTTTATGTTCGAGCGTGTGTGTTTATTGGAGGACATTTAACTGTTAACGCAAAGAAAGCAATTATATGATGCATGATTTTTGTCGTTAAATCGTGATGAATCGCTTTTTTTAAATTTTATTTTATTTATTTTTTTTTTTTGGTGTTCCAAATGTACAATACAATAATTTTTTTTGCTCTTGCTAACATGAAAGTGAACATCCATCCATCCAGTTTCTAATCCAATTTATTCCTACGAGGGTTGTGACCGTGCGGGCCGGAGCCAGAATCGAACCCGATGCCTCTGTAGTGTGAGGCGGACATGCGAAGTCAATCCACCGTGCCGCTCAGCCAGAAAATAAAAATACGAAAATGTTACCTGAGCTATATTCCGGAATTCCGGCTCAAACTATTGGAAAGCATGCACATAAACTGATTCGAGCAGTGAAAATAGAGTTAAATGCCATCAATCTCCCTCATTTGACAAAAACGTCATAGTGTGCATGTCACTTTGAGCACACAGAAAAGACCTTTCTCGGCTTGTTTATCACCGCAGTGTGCTGAGGCAGCAGACATGCAAATTCATACAACCCGCCCCGCTGTGTGTGTGTGTGTGTGTGTGTGTGTGTGTGTGTGTGTAGAGTTCCTGTCACCTGGCCTGGACCAAAGCTGCGTAAGCCCCCTCAACCCTTTCCTGAACCCAGGACCTCCTGTACCCATGTTTGTGTTCTCATCTTCTGGTTGGTATCTGCTGCATAGAATGTTTTTTTTTTTGTTGTTGTTGTTGTTTTTTCCCTAGCTCGTCAGGTTTTTATGATATTAATAATATAACAATAATATGTAATATAGTAACAGCGCGATATAAATGAAGATGTATTATAAATACATAAATGTCCTCTAAAACATCATAGCTATAAATTACAACGCATGGTAAACTGTATTGTGTGAGCTTTGAGAGGTCAAACTTAAAGTACAGTGTGTGAAATGCACTCGCCATCTTGTGGTGAACTAATAGAATGCAACAACTTAATTTGGAAGTGTGTGTATTTTGAAGCGCGTGACGATTCCTCAAAGAGCGCACACTTCGCAAATCTACCACCAATTATTCAGCAGAGGTGCAAGCAAAATGTCATCGCAAACGACTTCTAGTAGTCCCTCAAGAGACGAAGTACGGGGTAGTGGATGCTACACATGTTACTCACAATGTTTAGGTGCCAGTTTGGTTAAGTTTGTCTGCTTTGGCACGCCGTAGCGGAAAGATGGCGGCGAAACATCGCAACCTAGTGTAAGGTGAGGCACGACGCACGTACTGTAATATAATTAGCGATGAAGAGACCGACGATTTTATTCTTTAAAAATGTGCAGTGATGTGATTGAACATACTATTTTTGTGCATATCACTGAAAATGAAGTTTTTTTTTAATTAGTAAACATTGGAAAATCTAAACATTTCTATGCAATGTCTTTTCAAAGACAAAAAAGTAAATAAAAACAAAATTTTACCGGCATCCAGCCACATTTGTAAGATGGTATAGTTAAATTATACACTGTTCCACTGTAATTCAAGCATTTCGAGCACAACACTGTGAAGATTGTACAGGTGTGACCAGTTTAGTATGTTAATTTCACTACTTGGACATTTGGCGAAGTGAAGCTTATTCAGATGGAGGAATAGGTCTAAAGAATTTCACAGTTAAACAAGCATTTTATGTATGAGTATTTTTTGTCCTACATATTATCTATTTGTATTTTTTTATTGCAGGCTCCAAAATGTCTTCAGCCTCCAGGCATCGGCACCTCCAGCGCCGCCCCCAAGCCAGAAAGAAATGAGACTTGAATGTGGACATGCATTCACGTATGATTAACTTCACATGCAAAACCTTGAACTTTGATCACCAAGCTGCTGTATTTTCCCCATTTGACATACCCCTGCCTTTACTTTTTTTGTTGTTGTTTTGTTAGAAAAGTGGGAACGACAGTAATTATTTATTCACCGAAAGCCTCAGCAGTTGTCTCAACCAGATGAACAGAAGAGATGGTCCTGTGCACACATGCACACACAAGCACAAACCCTGTCACCATTTGGACAAGAATACTTTTTATTTGATTTTACAAGAATTCATTACAGGACTGAACTGAGTGTAGTATTTAGAAGAACCACTTTGGAAATGAATAAGGTTATACCTTTTATGATCATGTGACTTTTATGTTGTTTTTTTTTTAAAGTTTATTCATACATACATATTATTTTGGTCTGTGTCATACTGCCATGAAAAAAGTTGAATTGTGAATGCTGTTTACAGAGTGTCAACCAACATCCATATAAATACATTTAATATGGCAATGTCACGCAGATATTTCACAGACACATAAAATACAAATGAAATTACCCAAACCAAAATTCTACTGTTTGTGTGTGTTTTATATATATACATACACATATACAGGTATATACAATAGTGATGGGATTTTCGTCTCTTCGGTGATCCGGTTCATTTGGATCGGCTCAGTGAAAAGAGCCGGCTCTTTTTGGCTCTCAAACGGCTCTTTTAACTTTAGCTTTTCTTTTAAATATTTATGATAAATGACTTGGTGAACTAAATACTGTATTGCACTCTCCTGACTGCAAATAGCAACAATTATCAAGCAAAGAAATGGCTTTTTACTTATTTAATTGACCATTAAAAAGGCTCCAAACAATAAACAAGCAACAAAATTAAACTTCAACCAACAACAATCAAACATGCTGCATCATAACAAAAATAGTGAGTATGAACTGCAACAGCAGCAGTGAACAAAACAAACATAAGCTACTCCTTGCTTTATTCTAACAAACATAAGCTACTCCTTGCTTTATTTTAAATTTGCAGTCAACAAACTTAATACTTCAACTTGGAATACTTCAATTTGTCCAATTGAGAACACCCTCCTTGACGGGACAGATGTTGCTACAATGCACACTCTACTCTCCATTACTTTGATCAAACGGGGGTAGACGGAAGCTCGGTATTTCCACCAGCTCAGTGGATCAGCTGCCCTTGACAGGAAGAAGAGCAAAAAGTGTTGCCTGTAGGTCTGTGCTCGTAGGTGGACTCCGGCGGTGAACAGGTGACTCCCTCTGATGGCATGGAGGACCCAAGAACAATCTTCCTTCAACTCTGAAAAATGAAATGAGGCTTGTTGTGTTGGGTCTGTCTCAGTGACAGGCTGAGGCTGCTGATGTCTTCTTCTCTGATCAAAACTATGTTGTCTTTTCCTCTGATCAAAACAGTGTCTCCACCTAACGGATATTCCACGAATTGCACCCTATTAAAAATATTCATTCCGTGTCTTTTGTGCATTTTTTCACTTTTAAATTATCCTGCGGGCCTGATCAAACCTCCTTGCGGGCCGGTTCTAGCCGTATGTTATACACCCCTGATGAAAAGTAAGGCGTTTTAACCCGAAAAAAACGACCATGAAAAGTAAGGCGTTTTTAGCCGAAAAAAAAACACCATGTATAGTAAGGCGTTTTTAGCCGAAAAAAACGACCATGTATAGTAAGGCGTTTTGAGCCGAAAAAAACGACCATGTATAGTAAGGCGTTTTGAGCCGAAAAAAACGACCATGTATAGTAAGGCGTTTTGAGCCGAAAAAAACGACCATGTATAGTAAGGCGTTTTGAGCCGAAAAAAACGACCATGTATAGTAAGGCGTTTTGAGCCGAAAAAAACGACCATGTATAGTAAGGCGTTTTTAGCTGAAAAAAAAACGATCATGTATAGTAAGGCGTTTTTAGCGGAAAAAAAACGACCATGTATAGTAACGCGTTTTTAGCCGAAAAAAACGACAGTGTATATAGTAAGGAGTTTTTAGCCGAAAAAAAAATGACCATGTATAGTAAGGCGTTTTTAGCCGAAAAAAACGACCATGTGTAGCATGGGTGTCAAACTAATTTTACATTGTGGGCCACATAGGGCCTCGGTATATGTCAAGTGGGCCGGGCCATTAAACATTATTCCATACTCTGCTATAAATAACCAAAATAACATGTCTTTCCTTTGTTTTGGTCGAAAGATGTACAAGAACACTAGGAAAATGCTGAAATGAAATGAACATATCTTTCACAAAACATTTCATGAAGCACCTAAGATTTCCTTAGACAAATGTGCAATTTACTTTTATCATTCACATACAGTCAAACCTCGGTTTTCTAAGGTCTCGGTTCTCGACCAATTCGTTTTTTGACCAAAAATTTTTAATTTTTTATGCTTCGGATGACAAACAAATTTCGGTCTTTGAACAAACCGAGCGCACTTGAATGCACCATTTGACTCCTCTCGCCTTTCTTACACGAGGAGGTGATGCTTCCTCGTGTTGCTTTCCATTGCGAGCAGACGTGTTCAGTAAACATTTTTATTTTAAAAAGAGCGTGGTTTCGGTTTTCGAACAATTTCGGTTTTCGAACAGCCTTCTGCATTGCAAGTGATCCCACTGACTGTACAAAGGCACAAAACCTTAAGTAATTGGTCTTGAAAAATATAGTAATGCACTTTTAAGATTAAACGAGATTTACAAAGAAACGAATTTTTAAACCATTTACACGAGCATATCACATCTAAATGTAATCCCTGCCTACACTTTACAAACTAAGGAGAGTGCTATAATGTGTAAAGAATAAAGTATTCACGTCCTTGATCGCGTCTTCTGTGTTGGGTCTGTCTCAGTGACAGACTGAGGCTGCTGTTGTCTTCTTCTCTGATCAAAAGAATGTTGTCTTTTCCTCTGATCAAAACAGTGTGTCCCCCTAGCAGATAATCCATGAATTCCACTTGATTAAAAATATTCATTCCGTGTCTTTTATGCATTTTTTTTCACTTCTAAATTATCCTGCGGGCCTGATCAAACCTCCTTGCGGGCCGTATGTTTGACACCCCTGTTCTTGGCGATCGTGAATAAAGTGCAAATAAAACACCCATTACGCACACTACCAAAACGTGCAAGCCAACTTTATTCATTGTTTCAAGATGCTTTGTTGATCAGGGCAACTCCGCTGGAATAGTTGAGACACAAGTCTCGTCTGGATGCTTGCGGGGTGCTCTCTGCTGGTCCCAACGCGGCCCGGGGCTGAAGAACCTGCAAAACCCAAAGGATCGCAGTGAAATCAAACTTGATTGGGGAGGAAACATCGGATGACTTTCTGAGGGCCCCGATAACTTTTCCCCCTCAAACCATGTATGGTAAGGCGTTTTTAGCTGAAAAAAAAACGACCATGTATAGTATGGCGTTTTTAGCTGAAAAAAACAACCATGTATAGTCAGGCGTTTTTAGCCGAAAAAAACGACCATGTATAGTATGGCGTTTTTAGCCGAAAAAAAACGACCATGTATAATAAGGCGTTTTTAGCCGAAAAAACCCACCATGTATCGTAAGACGTTTTCAGCCCTAAAAAACGACCATGTATCGTACAGCGTGCACTCCGTGCAGTCCCGACCAAGCCCCTCGCCCCTTCCCTTTCTCTTCTGGTCTACCTCTCTGAGCAAGGCTCGCATCGTTCACTTCAAAGAGCCGGCTCTTTGTACCGGCTCGTTCGCGACCGACACATCACTAATGTACAAAGATGGGTCATGAGTAAAATATCAGAGTGAAATGGGAGAACAATTTCAATTAGATTTTGACATATAATACAGTTTCGGTTCTGTCATGAATACAAGAAAAAAATTTACATTTGTGAAGAGAACATTTTGCAAGAGATGGCGGTTAATTTGGTAGTAGATGCGAAATCCCCACTTGTTCAAGAATTGTTTGTGTTAAAAGTTTGGGGGGGTTGTTTTTTTCCCCATTGCAATTATAATGGTTGTCAATGATTCACTTTTTTTTTTTTTTTTTTTGCAAAGTCTCACACTTTGCCCAAAATAACATTCAACAAAGAAAGCCCAAAGTCCAATACTGGATCAACATTGTGCTTTGTGACGTCACATGTCCCACGACACTCGCAGGTGCAACCTTTATCAACACACCTGTAAGCCACGCCCATTTTGAACCCTCAAGGGAGTAAGATGGCGGCAGGTGCGGCGGCGACTACCTCCACTATATCCGTGGAACAGGACCAGTTCACCTGTTCGGTATGTCTGGAGGTTTTGCGGGACCCGGTGACCATCCCCTGCGGCCACAGCTATTGCCTGAGCTGCATCGAGGACTACTGGAGTAGAGTCAAGCCGCAGAAAGCCCCCCAATATAGCTGCCCGCAGTGCCGCCTGGAGTTCAAGCCCAGACCGCTGCTCAATCGCAACACCGTTTTGGGAGATCTGGTGGAGAAGTTCCTACAGAGCGGAGGCCAAGAGCAGCCGGCCGACGAGCGCCTCCGTGGGGGACGGGGACACGGCGTGGTGGTGGCTCCAAAGATTCACAACGAGGTTTTTTGTGTTTGCTTTGTTTTTGAATGGAAAGTATCACAAGGGAACTGACGTTCGTAAACGACGTGGGTTTGTCAACAATACGCATGCGCAGTTGACCACGGTCTTCCGGGTCGTCATGTTTGTTTGTTTTTTTTAAAAGGTGACTTTCGAAGTGCCATTGGATTATTATATTTTATCATCAACCACAGTTTCTATCATTAAACTAACTAATAATAAATATTACGATATTATCATTATTATTAATTCTATCATTCGACCGAGCAAACTGTTTGTCTCAAACAGTTCATTTCTTCAATTGTCGCACTGGAAAAATGTTAAAACACACACAAAGAATTTAAAATTCTGTACGGTTCCCCGGAGTATTCGATTTGGCCAACCAATGACAAGTCAAAATTCAAATCAAAATACCACATCCAACAATAACCAAAAAAAAAAAAAAAAAAATCACGCAGAAATATAAAACAATATGATTTGTTCTCACTTTTTCAAGAATACATGTCTTCAAGTCTGTCAAGAAGACATGTTATTTAAGTTAGTAAGTCACGACAATGAAACGTGCAACCAGTGGACACCGCCCTTTAAAAATTTTTATAATTGCGTGTATTAATAGTTGCGGGCAATGTTAACGTGCATGCATAGCAAAGCTTCTCCACCAGTGGCATGCCGAATTCGAAGTAGTATGGAGGTGTTTGGGCGTTGCAGAAAGCACAAAATTACGCGGCTCGGTGTGAATGGCCGCATTTTTCAACAAATGGGTAGTTAGGTTCCCAAATACTGTCGGTGATTTGGAAAATGGTGCGTCGCGAACAGGCGCGGACTCACTGTACATTTGTAAAAGAAATCCGTTTTGTAAAGAGGTTCAAATGTCACTTGAGCGTGCTTTTTTTTTTTTTGTTTTTATCCCAGTCCGGTGTTGTCAGAGAGAAGTTGTGCCCGCAGCATCAAAGGCCAGTGAGGAGCTACTGCCGCGCAGACCATCAGGGCGTGTGCTCGCGCTGCCTCAAAGGCCAACACAAGAACCACGACACAGTTCGGCTGGCGGACGAGCGGGTAGCACAACAGGTATGTCAGGGGCGCGCACAGGGGAGGGCCCAAGGGGGCGGTGGCCCCGAGCATCCAAACAAAACTTAAGTGAGAGTTTCAGAGTAGAATTTTAAACTAGGGTTAGGGTTTAAAACAAGGGTGTCAAAACTCAGATCAATTTTTATCACGGGCCACTTTGGAGTTACGGCCTTCCTCGTAACAATCGCATTATTACTAGTTCACAATGAATTATTGTTGGAGTGTAAAAACAGGGTAACAAAATCATTGTAAAATCTCAATGTTATTTATTACACATGGCAATTTGACATTGCGGTACAGATTTTAGCAAGGCTCATGCAAGTTGACATGTCAACTTGCATGCCAAGGTTTTAAACTAGGGTTAAGTTTCAAAGTAACATTTTAAACTACAGTTAGGGTTTCAAAGTAAGGTTTTAAACTGGAGTTAGGGTTTCAAAGTAGGATTTTAAATTAGATTTAGTGTGTAAAACATAACAGGCACATGAAGCGCATAGAGTACATGACAGGCAACCAGTCGCCGGCTAGCGCAAGACGCTAGCTGTCTCCATCTTCACTCAGTGCTCCTTCTTGGACGCCAATTCATGACACCGCTCACAAAGATCCAAATCAAGTCCAGTTGGTCAATACGAGACTGGGAACAAAAACAAAAGTTAAAACCAACAAAAATGATGTCCTGCAGCCACATTTCAACGGTTTGCTTTTCCAATTGATCAAAAGCATTTCAGCATCATTTTGAACCATCGTTCAATTCCACTTGAAAGGTTTACCTCATGAAAAATCAGCACTTGACTTTCAGCAACACCAAACTGCATGCGCTTCATGTTTTTGTAGAAAAAACTTCAAGAAGCATCTTTGAAGTGCACGCAGAACATCAAGGACGTGGAGAAAGAGCTTCGCTATGTGGTCAGATACATCAAAGTGAGTGTGTCTACTTTTAAACAAATGGTTGTACTAAAAAAATAAATATATATATATATATATATATATATATATATTTTTTTTTTTTTTTACTTGTATTTTATCATCCAACGTGAACGTCCACAAAATAAACTTCTGATTGCGTCCCCCTGACCCAGCACGCCACTGAGGCAGCCGAGGAGGAGAGCGACAGGGTCTTCTCCAAGCTGCTCCGCGCCATCGAGAAGCAGCGCTGCGACGTGCAGGAGGCCATCCGAGGGCGCGAGCGGGCGGCTCTGGCGCAGACGGAGCAGCTGTTGGAGAAGCTGGAACGCGAGACGGCCGAGGTGCGGAGGAGCGAGGCCGAGCTGGAGAAACTCTGCCGGAGCGATGACCACCTCCACTTCCTTCAGGTAATGCTGTCACACACTGACAAGAGTCCATTGATTGATCAGGGATCAATTTTAGTGATTAACTCAACTTTATTTTATTATTTTTAAAGCTTGTTTGATAGCTGAAGAAATTACAGCAAATCCCAGAGAAACAATTTTTTTTTTTGTCTTCATTCCAGAAGTGCAAAGCCCTTCATTTCCCATCCAAACGAGTGCAGATGCCCAACACGGACACGTTCCCGTACTTGATGTATAAAACCATGCGAGGAGGTCTAGCGGAGCTGCGAGACGGTCTGGACGAAAGCCTCCAGAGAGAATTTGACAGAATCTCCGATAAAGGTAACCACCACCACCCACCACAACATGTTCACGCTCGCTTAATGGTCGATACGGAGTGAGTGACATTTCCATTTCTGTCCATTTGCAGTGGTTTCACTCAAGGAAACCAGCGTTCCAAATGAAAAGACGAAAGGTATGCAATTCAGGGTGCCATCATCCGACAAGATAGGATGGGATTCAGGAAGCAAGACTCCGATTGATTTTTTGGAATGATTCCTGACAAATGCACACTTCCATGCTGAAAGGACATTTTAAGACGAAAGATATACAAATAAATGTTAACAAAACCAGTACTTGATTTTTTTTGTGTAGTAGCATGATGAAAAGAATGGTTGGTAGTGGTTTCTAATCTTATTCAGACCGACCTGTGTGGAATTAGTACTGGGCTAATTGTCTTTTTCCCCGTGTCATTTTTTTTTTCCTAGTAACAATCGATGCTCACATACGAATGTTTGGCAGTGGTTTCAAATCTTATTCAGACCGACCTGTGTGGAATTAGGACTGGGCTAATTGTCTTTTTCCCGTGTCGTTTTTTTTTTCCTAGTAACAATCGATGCTCACATACTATATGACTCAGAACCAAAGACGAGAGAGGAATTTTTACACTGTGAGTACAGCTTTGACTTTCAAAAGCTACCACCAGCATGTCCGACTTTATTATTAGACACAATAGTTTGGGCTTTGTCCAACATACTTTTGTTTTGGGTTTTTTTTTCCACTTTGGCTTGTGGGTATTAAATCCAGCTAGAGCAAGTTTTTTAGCTATGGTTGAGTTTTAGTATATGGAGTGTCAAGTGTAAGATTTAAAACTAAAGTGAACTCAAGTATTGTGGAATAAACACTTCAAGTAACAGACATACATACAGCCATACATTTAAAATGAACTGAAAGTATGATATTGACAAAGAACACTTTTTTTTTTCTGTAATTTGAGTAAAGATTTGTTTTTTTTTCAAATTGCGTATATTCCGTTAATTCTACCAACCTTGGCGCAGACTACCAGGACTTAACCCTGGACCCCAACACAGCCAATCCTTACCTGAGCTTGTCCGAGGGCCACCGGGCGGCGACCACGCGTTCCGAGGCGCAGCCGTACCCGGAGCACCCGGAGCGCTTCAGCAGCTGGGCGCAGGTACTGTGTCGCGCCGGCATGGCGGGTCGCTGCTACTGGGAGGTGGCGTGGGCCGGCAAGGGCGGGGCATCCGTCGGCGTGTGCTACCGCAGCATGAGCAGGAGCGGCGGAGGCAGCGACAGCAAGTTGGGCCACAACGCCAAATCCTGGAGCCTGGACTGCTCCGACGCCGCGTGCACTTTCCGCCACAACAAGCAGAGCCTGAGCGTGGCCGCGCCGTGCGGGAACAGGATAGGAGTGTATCTGGACTTCAGGGCCGGCGTTTTGTCCTTCTACAATGTTTCCGAGGGCATGCTTCTGCTTCACGGCGCCCACGCTAGCTTCAGTCAGCCGGTGTTCCCGGGATTTTGGGTGGGGTTGGGATCGACTCTGAAGCTGTGCTCTCTGTAATTGTGAAGCCTAAATGCTGCTCACTTCATCAGGTATATATTCTATACACGGTTTATTATTAGTAGATATACCAAAAAGTTACTTTTTTATTTTTTTGCAATTTGCTTGAAAAATTGAGGGCAAGTCTCACAAGAATTTCGATGACATGATACTGCTTTTACTCATAAATATTAAAATATTTGTCATGCTTCAGGAGAAAATGGCAAATTTTTTAATCCAGATTTTTGTAGAAAAAAAAGGTCCTTATTTTAAAAAATGGTGCTCAAGACTGGTCTTATGTAGATTATAAATCATTTCAAAAATAATGCATTCATCAGAATGTTATTCATGAATGCTTTGATTTCCATGGTCATCTTTGTAAAGAGAATTTGCTTAATGATGTCATTATCCAGGTGTACCCGATATTGTGGCCAGTGAACCTCGATATGTGCAGTAGGACGCCAAAGCACAATTTTTATTTTATTTTTTTAATTTTATTGAACCATTACCATTAAACAGCAGCACTTAGTTCAGATCTTATTGAAGGCGGCAACGTCAACACTTTGCACCTGTAAGAGTGACACAAAACAAAACTGTACCTCAACAAATCTTTGGAGTCCGAAATAAAAGTTTCCATTTTGTCTACTCACAAAGTCCTCAAACTTGGTGATCTCCTCCTCCAAGATGTCCGTGCCCACTTTGTCGTCCTCCACCACGCAGTTGATCTGCAGCTTCTTGATGCCGTAGCCCACCGGCACCAGTTTGGACGCACCCCACAGGAGCCCGTCCAGCTGCACCGAGCGCACGCACTCTTCCAGCTTGGCCATGTCCGTTTCGTCGTCCCACTGGGAGGACGGAAAAGTGGTCACCATTGGAATCAAAAGACATGGCACTCATAGTCGACATTTACAGTAAAGATAAACCAAACACTCATTGTGAAACGGCATAGACGAGCTAACAAATCTAGCATGGGTGGAACTCTTGAAAACGTTGAAACAACGAATGCCGAAACACAAATGGTGCAGCAGCACATTCTGCAGCTTCGATGCTACGGTCTTTCGTTTCTCATTCAAGCCGGTGACCAAAGCGCGCGCACCGAACAGGAGCAGCACAATGTCCGTTGAATTCAAGCAAAAAATGGCTTCATCCTTTTTCACTTGGTCGGGACTTACAGGCTTGACGTCCAACAAGATGGACGACTTTGCGATCAGGGTGGGCTTTGCGGCTTTCCTGGCGGCGTAGGCTTCCACGCGCTCTTGCTTGAGACGGGCCGCCTCCTCATCATCTTCGTCGTCGCTGCCGAACAAGTCCACGTCGTCGTCGTCGTCCCCATTTTCCTCCACCCGTTTAGCAGGAGCTGCTTGGACGGGAGCAGCCTGACAAAAGGAAACGGGATTAAAGAAACGGCGCGAGGTATGACGACGTGGTGGTCCCCTTTTACCTTGACTGAGGCGACGGCTGCGGGCGTCTTCTCCAGCTGAGCCACTCTGGCCTCAAGCTTCTGCAGCACGGCCCTCATATCGCCCACCACTAACAAAACGGAAGAACCCAGTTAGACAAGCAATCGGGCTCCCAAAAGCTTCAACTTTGCTCACCTTTTTGCAAAGTGTGGTTCTCCGCCTCCAGGCTCTTCATGCGGACAATCAGCTCCTGCTCGCTTGAATGTGAGGAAGACTGCAAAAAGGGGGGGGGGGGGGGGGGGCGTGCGATAACTTCAGCTATAATCATTGAGATTCAATTTCATGTCAGCATGCATGTAAATATGGATTGAATACAATTTCACGGTGGTAAAGATTAAAAAAAAATTCCATTAGAAATCAAGGTGGATAAATTCCATAATGAGGCTCTGCCAGAAGTTCAGAAAATCTGCGCACGGTAAGCCTACTCCGCAAAATAAGCCAAAACTGGAGCTAGTGTAATAGCCCATCGATGCCACAAGAGGGTGACACCAGACTATTGTCAAAACGAAGCGCCTCAATTCAAAAGTTCTTCAGCAGAAAGATGGCTGAGCACAAAAACCGTAAATAGGAAAGTTTTCCAAGGATGGGTTCCAAACCCAATATGCAGTTGGTTGTTCCGATGATATTTGTAATAATTCCCCATGGAGAGTTCTAAATTGTGGATGTCATATTATAAAAAAATAAATAAAATTACAAAATGGCAAAAAGTTCCAATAAATTACAAGCTTTTAAACAATTTGGTGACGGCGATTTTGAAAATTCAACGAGCAACTTTGTATTTGTTTCTTTCACCGTTTAAAAACCGTACGCTTTTGGACTATACGACATCGTCTGGATTTTTCACATGCGTGCATTCTAATACACGCCTTTGAAAGGACATCGAGTCGAGTTGAGTGAATTTGGAATTCTAAACAAATAAGATGCTATTTTTAGCCCATGTTTAGCTCATAAACAAAATGACCATTCCGAACACAGAAAATTCAGTCGATGCAATTATGTTAGCATTTTACAATTGTCATTATGATGCAAAAGGAAAAAAAAAAAAAATCAATCAATCAATCAATCCACAATGAAAGCCATTCTGCGTGCAATGTTATGATGATTTCCACACAAGCATCAAACGGTCCATGGCGGCCATGCGGCGTTGTCACACACGCGTGACTTACATTTCTGTGCTGGCGCTTTTGCGGTCGCCCTTTGTGCTGCGCAGCGCTTTTCACCTGCGGCGTTTTGAAAGCCACGAGTAATGGGAGGACGGAGACAAGGTTATATTAAAATAGAACAGGGAAAAAAAAAAATCATAAATCATGACGCAATGGTTGGAGTCGCATCAGAAAACTGTTGATTTTCCATTTGACATTCCGTGAGCTTTAAATCTTGGAATAATGCTGACTTCATGATGTAATTTGTCTTGGCCCGGTCAGGCCAGCATCAGCGGCCTTCAGGTGGCCGCCGTTTTTGTGGAACCCTGTCGAAACATTCTCTCTCACAAGCGGCCAACGAAAAAGCAAAACATTAAGCAGTCAATACTTGCTAAACTGACGTCGGTCTAGCGCCACATCCCGATCACAGTTTCAATTCTTGATTTTTCTGTACTTTCGCTCATATATTTGCTCCCCCAACAAAATTGAACAGACAATTTGGGGAGTTTTCAGGTTTCACTTGAGTTTTCTTGTCATCCTGCACACTTGGCGTCATCAGCGTGCACCTCGCATGAAGTCCGTTTTGTCAGCAGTCCGTTAGCATTTGCTCTTATCTAACTGAACTTTATTTTTAAGCTGATAGGCTGTATACACACACACACACACACACACACACACACACACACACACACACACAAAAGTCACAATGACCACCTCCACTCCTGATGGCGCAGCTGCTGCTTTTCTCACTGCGCGCACGCCTTGGTTACGGACAGAAACTAATCATTGAAGGAAACGAAGGCAAGATACTACGGTTTGGATTTAGCAGTGGACCCTACGTGAGGCAGGGAGACAGCTGCCAAACCACCTGACCTCAGTCGCTCGCTCGCTAAGGCTTCTAAATTGAGCACACATGCGCACAGCTGCTCGGTGCGATGATCTAACTGAGGCTTAAACCAACAGAGGCCAGTGACTGATAGTACAGTGGGACCTTTCGGGGTCCAAGGGTTTACGGCAGGGATCCGCCACTGCGGATTAAAAGACAGAACACACATTTGGTTGAAAT
>NW_017805742.1:389068-389237 GCF_001891065.2 Hippocampus comes
AATATTCCAAGCTTGGGCGAAAAGGCCAAAATGACCGTAAAATGGCTGCTGAGGGAGAACAATAGTCTTCCAATGACTTTTCAGGCATGGATTCTTGAGGATCCGCATATCAGGGAAATGATTCCCCACATTCCCACAGTAGATAAACATGAACCCCCCCCCCCCCCCC
>NW_017805742.1:389247-415585 GCF_001891065.2 Hippocampus comes
CACACACACACACAAACTCATTCAATCCCAGCCATTTTCACTGGAGCAACCCCCTCAATCCCAGCGTTTTATTGGATTTTGACTGATCTTGCAAGGCCCACAGAATATTTGGTTCTAACGCTATATAAACATGGAGCCTACCAAAATAAAGTTTGGACTCTCTTCTTTCAGCAAAAAAAAAAAAAATTTGTTCTTTCTCCATTCTTCAGCAATCGGCATTACAAAATGGCTAAGTTTCATGAAAATGGCGATTCCTGGGCAAAAAACAGAGAAAAAGAGCTTTTTTTTAAAAGCATGCATTTCAAGCACATGAGGCACCACTGCCACCTACTGGTCGCTTTTTTACATGATTTACAATGCAAACGCCTGATTCTCATTCACAGATTGCATCAGGCCCTCCTCTGCTCTATGACGAAAAAAAAAAAAAGGACTTAGACGTACAAGTACGGCCTAATTTTAAAAAGACATACAAGTACGTCTTGTGGAATGAAAGAGTGAAGAATTTAAAAAGTAAACGATTTAAATGGAGTCACCTGTTGCTGCTTGGGGGCGGTTCCGTTGGCACCCTCGTAGAACTTCCTCTCGGCCTCGTCGTAACGGTGCTTGTCGAACCAGACCTTCTCGGCAGTGAGGCACTCAAGTCCACTCATGTTGGCGCTGAGGACGTGAAGACAAAAACGGGTCAAGATTTGCAGCCCTAACACACACACACACGCACACACACGCCATTCGTGCATGACATCACATGCACAATGGAATAAGAGACAATACAAAGAAACCTGTCAAAGAAGAAGGGGAAAAAAAAACCAAACAGTTGAAGACAAGCAGAAATGCCCCAAAATGGCTCCCATGCAGCCACTTTTATTTCTGTGCAGGAGGTTTCTAATACTTTGACCATTTTGGTAAAACAACCAAATCATTAGAAACACCTCAGGGATGAAGCAGTGCAACAAGCTGTCAAATGTTCAACGCTATTTCTTCCTCAAACTCTTGATGAAATCATTCCCGACGTCACAACCGGGCAGCGCCACAGTGACCAGTGACGCAAAGGTTCTGACTAGATTTGCACAGACATCCCACAAAATGGCCACTCGCGTCTTTGGGACACTTTTGTCACCAAGCTGGCATCCATTCCACTAAATTTAAATCCCGTGACCGCTTGTTTATTATTGTGGGTGAAGTTGAATCAGAAAGAGCGGTTTCGAATATATTGAGCCTCTTGCTCAAAAACACATGTGCACCATAAAAATCAAAAAATGCATTCTCTCCTGTCAGGCAGACCATTTTGTCGGAGCTCATTTTGATCTCACTTCATGACGCACATATTCGGAGGCAAGTCACTGGTGAGTGTGTCGGACACACACACAAAAGAAGCAGTCAATTAGGAAATGACTGCTTCTCTTGGAAAAAAAAAATTAAAAAAACACAAATGACATGCAACAATGAAAACAAACGGCCTGCTCGTGTTAAATCAACACATTCCTCGGGCAGCGACGCAGACTTGTCGACTCAGCAGGATGACCGCACAAAAGGCCAGAAAGTTACATCCAAAGAATCAGGCAGCCACGTTTGTTGCGCTTTGATTTATACCGGGACATATTATAGATCTAGTTTTTTTTAAATGACAACATGGAGGCCAAAGGACAGCGCAAGGCAGATAAAAAAGTAGTACACGACACATCTCCGCCAATCCTCGTGTGTCATACTTGTCCCGTCCCGACCTTTTGTCGCTCTCAGACAGGCCCTTCCGCCGAGACTTGGGCTCCCTGCTCCCTCGGCCGCCCTTCTCGGTCTCCGACGAGGTGCGGTAGCGGCCTCTGCTGTAGCGCCGGTGGGGCGTGCCGGACGACTTGACCGTGGGGATGTGGGCGCCGTCCTGCTGGTGCCGTTTGGCCCAGTGGCCCCTGGTGTTGGGGCTCCTCGGCGAGGACGACAGCGGCTTGAAGATCTCGCCGCGGACGCCGGGGCTTCGTCCGTAGGAGCCGCCGGCCTCCGCGGAGGAGCCCAAGCGCTCTTCCTCGGGCCCCGAGCTCTGGTTCTCCGACTGGGACAAGCGGGCGTGGCGCCGCATCTTGACGAATTGTTGGTTGTCGCCGCTGATGATGCTCCTCTCTGGCGTGGCGGCGGGCTTAGGCGCCGCTCCCTGCTCGGACATCAACTGATCCATCCCGCTTAGGGAGGGGGGGTGGGAAAAAAGGCAGCTTTCTGCTTTAACTTCACACAACAACTTCCTGGGCACACTGACACTAGGCCGTTCAAACTGTGCTCAACTGGGCTGGTGGTCGCGCCCCCCCCCCCTCCCTCTCCTCTTGTGTCTACCACCGTGCTGGTGCAGATTTTTAAATCCGTTATAATAAATGGCGACATAATTATTTTTCAGTGTGTTTCTCTCTATTCCGCGAAGTGGCTGTTATGACAAACTGGCAAGAGGAGTGAGTCAAATTGGAAAAAAAAAAACATACATAAAAAAATACTGGGGGATTATCATTAGATGAATCCGCGGGTGCCGAACTAAGAGCATGCGAGAGTCCACTATGAATGGCCTCGTGCAAGTAGCCCCTTAAACTGACGTAGACTCAAAAGGTGATGCTTGATCAAAAAGCTTCATTTCGACCAAAAACGACTTCCTCTCATTCCAGGATGAACAGAAAAACATTCAACATTCAAATATCTGCCATTGTGCTGGTTTTAAGGGGGAAGTCAGTCCAAAAATTCTCTTTCCAATAATTATGTTCTATTTGCCTCCACGAGTCAAAACACTGCATTTTGATTCATATTGTGTAATATGAGTTAGGCGGCAAACGTTTTCCGCCATCTCAGAGGGCAGCCATTTTGCCACTTTCTGTCAAATGAAAATGACGTCAGAGTTGCTCGGGGCTCAGGCAACCACCAATCACGGCTCACCTTTTTTCTGAGCTATGACCGGTTGTTACCTGAGCACCTGCGATGTCATTTTCAGTCGACAGCAAGTGGCAAAATGGCCGCCCCCAGAGATGGACAAAAACGGGTGGATTATACTGCTTAACTCATGTTCCACAAACAATATTAATCAAAATGCTGCATTGAGACGAGTAGGGCTGCATGGAACTTATTATCGTGAAGAAAAATTTGGGGTTGACTTCCCCTTTAAAGGGCCCCCAATTAAAGCAAATGCACCAATCTTACATTACATGACACTTTAAAGTCTTTCCTCAATTGCTCACAATTACAATTTACAGTGGAACCTCCAAATTTGAACCCTTCTGACGTTGGATAAAACTTAAAATGACCACCCAGGAATCTTGTAACTTCTTGGAATTACACAAGTTTAGTTTGGCTTTTTCATTGATTTTTAGTGATTCCCCCACAGATGGGTACAATGACGTCATTAAAAAAAAAAGAAAAAAAAGTGATGATAGCCAATGAACAGGCTCTAGAAAAGTAGCATTTACACTTTCTTCATCCTGGCTGCTCAGTACACACAGTAATCACCAGCCGTCAGGACGCACAAGTAATGTTTTTGAAATGATGCTTTTAAATCATTGCATACACAGCTATTAATGTATTTTGATACTTGAATAGGAAGTCAAAAATGTTTAAAATCAGAAAAAAAAATCAACTCATAGCCAATGGCATCTTGACATGTCATGGGTTGAGTTTTTAAGTTATGATGGTGACAGTTTGACTCTGAAACGGAAAATTTCTCTCCTTAATTTTCCCCACAGACTATGTTGGACTTTAGAGGTTTCACTGTAACTTCTTTTGATTGACAAGCACTATGACATAATAATAAACCACACCAGCAGTGCTCAATTAAGAGGTCCAACTGAAGGGACAATTAAAAGAAATAAAAGTCAAATAGACATGATTCCAAAGTAATCAATTTAGTCTGCTCCCTCTAATTAAAACAAAAAACAATTACAATCCCAATAAGACAAAAACAGGCTGAATTAGCACCACACAAGCAGGAGTAAATCAAATAACATAAATCACCTGAATATACATCACATACACTTTGCTGTTAATGCATCTCTTAAAAGGGGACATACTGTATTATAGAAAATGTACTTTTAATGATTTATATCCAAATAGTTGGGTCTATTGAAAGCCTGCCCAACCATCGGCTGGAGTTGACAATTAAATTATGTTTTATCTATTACTGAAAATATGCCTGTAATTGAGCCCGGACTGTTATGTAATAGAGGGGCTAATTTACACAGCACCACTACTGCCGCTCTGCTGTTGCAAGTAGAAGCAGCTGTGGTCATCGAAAGCCAGATATATAATTGCTAACTTGCAATAGACCCATTGGCTAATTTCAACAAGCGAAGGAAATTTGTGTGTAAAGGGACTATACGCCTTGATCCTTTGGATACTTTGACAAAAGCTCCTCACGGATGTTAAATTGTGTGTGGGGTGTGTGTGTGTGGGGGTGGGGGGGCAGGTGTAAAGGGGCTACTATGTCTCTTTTAATGCCGCTACAGTACTGGAAAGGCAACAGAAATGCAAAACAGAAATGCAAGCAGTTCGTTTTGTCATTATTTTTTTAAGGTAATTAGGTATGTGATTTTCGATTTTGTTCAGCTCCACGCCCAATTATTTTACATTATCAGGTCCCAAAAAAAAAAAAAAACGGAATTTCATATACCGCTTGCATTTTAAAAACAGATAACATGCTGATTCATTTACAAGCAGTTTTACCAGTTGATGCTTTCTTTCCATGCAAGTCAATTGACAAAGCTCAATTATTTCAACAGGCACAGGATGTGTGACTTTTAAAATAAAACGAAATAAAAAACAAAACAGGCACAAGTCCAACACTCACCTTTGCTGAAATGAGACCAGCAGCCAACATGGGGAATACAAATCATGTTTAACTTTTAGACCATTTCATATGAACAAATTATTAGGTACACTTGTAGCATCGAAATAACAGTTGCTGTCTCGGTGTCAATCGTCTCTATAAACTGTCAAAGTGTTTGGTGGAAGAAAATTAGAAACATTTACAGACATCAATCGTCGTTGATAGCCCACATGTAACCGATATCGGTGTCTCATATCGACGTTATTCGATACGAGACAACTCAGTAGAAGTTTTTGACAGCTGCGAACTCGGTCATCAACTGAACACGTGGCGTTTCCACGAGGAGAAATGTCACACATTCGCTCGCTTTCGAACCCGTACGCGTTTGTTCAAGTTTCAGGACACACGCAAGCTTCCACGCTTACCTGGTTGTTTTATTCGACGTTTTAAGCCTTTGGACTAGTCCCTGAGCGTGCTGTTTCGGCTGTAATCCAACCGGAAGAGGACGAGTGTGCAAGCGGGCGCCTTTATTGGTCGAGCGTGGAGGGGTGGCAACGTAGAAGTTTTTCCAAAATGTCAATTGATACCTCATTTAAATGTTCTTTGTTGCGTTTATTGCATGATTTAAAACATAGTTATATGTCTATATCGAATATAATACACGCGTGTCATGTTTATTATTATTTACGATTGTGGTATGGTCCATTTTTTAAAGCATACACTCCCCAGAATGCTTTGAGAACACATACAGTTTCTGGCCTCTCTTTTTAAGGAAATCTTTGTAATCAGATTTGTGACATAAATAAAGTAGTACCAAGTATCACTACTTCAATTAGCTTATTTTTTTGTGGGGGGTCACAGATTGTATTCTTAACCCTTGTATTTCGGGGAGACATGTCTAAACCACGTACAGTATTTTAGAACTGTTATGTCGCCCCTTGCCCTATAGAGGGCAGAAGACAATCACATACAGTGTGTGTCATACAGTGTATGTCATACACTGTATGACATACAATGCATCCGAAAAGCGTTCCAACTACACTTTATTTGTTGCAACTTTTTCACGTTGTTGATTTCAACGTGGAAAAGTTGGGTTTTGGAACTGTTGGATAATATTAATAATCAAAAATCACATGTACATACCCAAGCACTGCTTTTACAGCCTTTGGTCAATAAACAAATACACATATTTTGCAGTAATTACAGCCTCAAGTCTTTTTGCACATGAAGCCACGATATGAAACTTTGATGTCTGGGCTGTGGGCTCAGCATTAGTGCTCTGCTGAAAAATGAACCATCGCCCCACTTTTTTCATGCTTTTTATGGGGCTCTGTGTGTAGAATGTGGTGGGGAAAAAAATCATTTATTCTATTTTTGCTGCAACATAAAATGTGGAGGAAAAAAAGTGATGCGCATGGAATGCTAATACTGAATAACTCATTGCTGTTTTTTTGTTTATCTTTATACATACATTTTTTTCAGTTCACAGGTTTAGACAATTGGCTGTCATTAACAGATAACATACATGGAAGAAGAAACAAATAAAGATCATCGAATTGAGCTGGATGAAAAATAAATGGACAACGTATGACAATATTGTCAGAGTGCCCACATTAGCTAACCTTGTGTTTGAAAAGAAAGGGCACAGTCTTATCAAGTCAACCCACGAGGGGGGGGGGGGATATGTAACCTTTTAGAACTCAACACACTGCCACCACATTAAAACACGAAAGGGCAAAAATAAACACAAAACAATGCAGCCTTTTTGCTACACTCTCCTAAAGCTTGCTTTGTGTTGTATGATTCATTCATCTTTTGTATGGTACATAATACTTTTTTTATTTTTTATTTTTTAATGGCTTAGGATGTGTGCCGGTCCACGGGCATTATGACCCGAGATGGAGTCTACACTGTGTTTTGAAGGGCTAAATGTATTCCAACATCATTTACACCATTAAAGACACATAGTTCCAACACCATAAGAGTGGCAGAGTAGCGTCACGTGGCGTTTGAAGGGGTCCACGATCAGGTAGGCAAACGTCTGCTCCTCGTCCCGTCCCCCGGGGTAACACTGACCCGACTCATCCTACAAGGGAAAAACACAGAATAGATGAAGAGAACTTGGTTGCCCCTTTCAGTGTCCATCAAAACGAATCAATGCTATACTTACACAGACGCGGACTTTGAGCACCATGGAAACCACGTTGATCTTTTTAGTTTCTGGATCCTTTTGAACACTGCAAGAAAAAAACAAAACAAAGACAAACAATAGTTCTGTATATGTTTCTGAAACTGCTTATCCATATCTATTAATTATATTCACTACATATACTCGTGTATGTAGCCGCAGCTTGCATTTGGTCACCTGCATATGACTGAGCCATCCCCTAAAATGGGCTGATTTCATTTAAAATGTGGTGAAATTGCATAATATGGCTCCTTAAAAACATGATTTTTTTCAGTTGATAAAAGTTTTAGAGTGGCTAGTTTAACCAGGAAACAGATGTTTTCATTTTGGGCAAAAAAAAAAAAAATTGGCTTAGACCGTTTGTACCTGATGAGCTCTTTGTACATTTTCTTGGTGACGCTGATATAAGGCTCGACTGTGTCTTCGTACTGATTCAGCGCTCCTCCGAGGCAAAGGTGCTTGAAGAGGCGAAACAGCAACTCCCCTCGTTCGGCACTCCCCAGTATGTGGTAGTTCTCCGAGTCCTCATCCAGCAACATCTGCATGCGCACAGAAACATCTGTTTGGAGGGTGGACGATAAAAAAACGGTGAAACAAAACGGAAGCCTCACCTCTCGGAGTTTGTCATAGTCCGGGTAGACTTCGTGTAAGCATCTAGCGATGTGTCCAGAGGGCGCCACAATGCCACAAGTGTAGATGGGGTCAAATAAGTCCATTGAGACCTTGGTGCACGGTACCACCTCGACATCGACTGATGTCACTGGTTTGTCTGTGAAGAAAAGGAAAATCACACCTCTAAAAAGTGCGATTGAGTGACATTAAGATGAGAGGACATACCGAGAGACTGCCAGGCAACGGTCGTTCTTGCACTGGAAAGCACGCTAGAATCTGTGAAGAAGCACTGCACAGAAAGTGATGACGACGACACACAAATAATGAACAGCAAATTTGAAACACTTCCCAGGTGTCTTCATAATATGTTTATGGCTTGCTTCGTCAAAACACCCCAAGGATCGACATTTATTGCACACATTATTTCTAGTCTGGCCCTTTCTCATTTTCATTAAGCGGGCAAGTCCATACCCTGCTACGTATATAGACAGAAAAAGTCTACACACCCCTACACATGTTTTCAGTCCAGTTAATTGATTAAGCGACAAAATAATCAACAAATTAATCAATTATCAAAACGATATTTGCAGCCCTAATTTGAAGAATTAAAATACTGTATGTTAACTGATTTAATTATGATTTATTAAGCAATATAGAATTATTGCTGATTATCATTCATGTCATTAAACATTTATTTCATAAAATATCTATTCAACCCTTTCATGCATCCTGTAACTCGATAACATGATAAGCTGTCCACTGTAGTCACCGCTGTCCCTGAAAGTGATAAAATGTATTTGCAAAATTCTTGATTTTGCTCATATTTACTTAAATTTATGGGGGGAAACTGCTAAATTAATGGAACAATATTTCAGGACTGTTGATTAACTTGTACGAGTGTGACGTCATGTCTTACCAGCGCAAACCTGTCGCTATCGTAAAGGTGAAATTTCTGGTCAAAGCTGAAAGTTTGCGCCGAGAGCCTTCCAAGCATGGACCTGAAAAAAAGAAAGAAAGACCACTGGAAGACTTCCATTAGGACACAGCAAAATGACGACAGAAAAATGTTTCGAAATGTTTTTGACGTGACCACTTGTCTCAGAGTTTACCATTTCATCAACAGAGCTACGGTCTCCTTTTCCTCCAAGAACGAGAACTTCCTGGAGGGAACTGGACGGAAGGAAAAAGTGTGTTCAAAGTCGTGTTTATCTCCGGACATCTTAGATTGTTGTGCGACTGTAGCGATTAAGGGAAACAAAAGTGAGAAGATCTGAGGGCTTCCGGGAAAACGTGCTGCTTGGCGAGAACAGGCCAATCAGAGACGAGTATGCGGCGCGAGCCTTTGCGTTGCCTTGACAACGGACGCACTGACGTCTGTGGTCGAGAAGTTGCTTTTTCTCGAAGAATCGAACGTCGGTAAACTCCACGATACAGCTCCAGATATTGTAAAGACAACATAATAAACGATCACATTAAATATTGTTTGTTATATTTAGTCTTGAAATTGCAGCCTTTGGCCGTGCATACACGTTTTGTATGAAACAACAGGTCAGATTTGTGTTATTGATTTATGAAATAAAGTGAAAACGCTTTTATCTATTTATTTATTTTTATTTGTTGACGTCGCTTTTGTGTGGTTCCCACCCGAAAATGTCAGGAATTTGCACAGAAATAAATAAATCATGAAATCAAAATGTAAAACCTATTTAAAATTAAAAATGTTTTTATTTTTATTATTACACATTATTGGTATTCTTCTTATTATACATAATTATTATATAAGTTTGTATTTTTAGTATACAAATCATAATTATTTTTTAGATATAATTGTGTATAATTTTTAAAAGAACTTCAGGTTAATAAAATGCAGGACTAAACCCCCCCCCCAAAAAAAAAAAAACACAGCAACAACTTCCAAATAAATAACGCACATCGATGCATTCCATTATGTTCTTAGTCGAGGTAATAAAAACTGAACAACTTTGTGCTTGGCCGGCATAAAGGAAAGTACATTTTCCAAGCCACTGAGCCAGCATTATTGATAGTATTCAATCTGCCAGGCAAACTTTCTTTGACAGCTTGAGCTACCTAAAGGTGTTCATTTTAAGAAACAGCTGAGCCACCTAAACAACTAATAGCCATTTGACTTTTTTTTTTTTTTGATTGCATATGCCATCACAGACTACCTTGGCTTGTTCTTATTCTTACCTCTTTCGAAATCGAATGCGCCCAAGGTTGTTTACACGACTCCGAGGGTGGGGAAAAAGGCATTTATGTACGTCTTCTGCAAAGGTTGGGGCCTTCAATCATGCCCGCTAGTTGTCATATTTACATTATGAATCCTGACTTTACTCCTGTGTGGCGCTTTAAATATGCTGGGACACAAACTGGTTTGACACCGCAAATCATCTTGTGTGATGAAAACAACTGACGTAACAACAGCGAGGAGTTTTGAGCGACTCTCCCTCTAATTGCAAGATGACCTCGGTTTGTCAGTAAGTCATTACCGTGGGCAAGCCGAGGGCTAATTAATGTCGTGTTCTCGTAACCTAGCGTCATCATCGCGCATTCGAACCACTGTACGCTGCATCATGCTGATAAGCATTTCGCCTGGTGGGTCATTCACAAAGGACAGTCATACGCCTCCCTCAATTAGAACATTTTGACATATTACGCAGACATAAAGCATAGACTTAAAATGCTCATTAGAGCTACTCTGTGTCACACCGAGGAATTTCACCAGGTGGGTTCACCACTGTGGACAATTCGACGCCTCCCACGCATCACACACACACATGTTTCACCATGTGGGTCGTCTACATAAAAGTAAATGCCTCCCTCAAATAGAACAAAAAGATCTATCCGTCCATCCATTTTCTGAACCGCTTTATCCTCACAAGGGTCGCGGGGGGTGCTGGAGCCTATCCCATCCGTCTTCGGGCAGTAGGCGGGGGACACCCTGAACTGGTTGCTAACCAATCGCAGGGCACATAGAGACGAACAACCATCCACGCTCACACTCACACCTAGGGACAATTTAGAGTGTTCAATCAGCCTGCCATGCATGTTTTTTGGAATGTGGGAGGAAACCGGAGTACCCGGAGAAAACCCACACAGCCACGGGGAGAACATGCAAACTCCACACAGGAAGCCCAGAGCCAGAATTGAACCCATGACCTCTGCACTGTGAGGTCGACGCGCTAACCACTGGACCACCGGGCCGGCAAAAAGATCTATTCTTACAGATGTAGAAAGGATAAGCTTACAGTATGATGATTTTAAGTCTAAGTCAGGATTTATTTCGCTTTCAACGACTCAACTTCACTCCAACCAGTAGGTTTTTCGATGGAAGACAACTAAACGCCATCACAGAAAATGACTTTTCCAATTTGACAGACTTGAGAAGCACCCAATGCGCTTAAAATACCCATTAAGACGACATCACATCACATTGACGGGTGTCTAGATGACCGGGTCATCCACTCAAGAGGCCTCCCTCAAATAAGAACGTTAGAAATCAACAAATCAATGACGCCAACATAGCCAAGTGATGCGCAGCGCGGGCCTAATGAGGCCGGAACATTTGCAGGAATCCATTGAGAGGCACAGACATTTTAAATGGACGTAATTGAGTTAGCCGTCACCTCAATCAAATCAAGCCGATTTGCTCATGCGCACGCATTTGTCCGGGACGTGCACGCCCCCCGCCGCCACTCGTTGACATTCATTAACGCGTGACCGATTGCCTCCTCTTAGCGATGAGGAAGCACGTCGTGTCTTTAAATGGGCCGTGAAGCCTTGTTGCCTCTCCCGAGATGCGCCTTCACCTGATTCTCAGAGAGAGAGAGAGAGAGAGAGAGGAGGAGGAGGAGGAGGAGGGGGGAGTGCAAAAGAGAGAGAGTGAAGGGGCGAGACTCAGAAGTTTTCATCTGGCAGTCATCTATTTTAGGTTGACACAGTGCATATTTCATAGCGGGGCTTTTGCACACATACACAGGATTCAAATCGTCTGGAATTATCGCCATCATCACCACCACCGCGATGAGACATATCAAAAGGCCCAATCGAGAAAGATTTTCCAAACATCGGGAGAAATTCCTCCTCTTCTTGTGTCTTTGTGTCCCCACGGTGAGTGTCATTGAATCTCTCATTTGCAGACACGTTAATGATTGTTTGCCATTTTTAACCGCATGGAGCTCACGTGTCATCATTAGGCTGGTAACGCTAATAAGTGTTCATTAGGCAGCGTGACCAGCCAGTTGTAACGTCATGTTATAAGAAATTAATCAGCCGGGGGAACAGTTGGATGGATTTCAAAATGGCTTCGATCATCTTCAGGTAGTGTAGTTGGATTCATATTTAAAGTGATTGACACATTTGTATGCAAAGCTGACTGCAGCGGCGTACCGTAGGTCACAGGGGGTCGCGGACGATTGAGCCCTCCAAAGAGTCTGCCAAATTGTCACATCGGGCGGTATCAGAAGGTCCTGACAGTTCCTTGGAATACAGACCCAAGCAGGAGGGGCTTTGCCAAGACAGTCATGCAAAAAAAAAAAAAAAAAAAAAAATTGTCAGACAGCAACAAGTGCTTTCAACGCAACAAGATGAACGAAAGAGATCGCGCTTAATCGATATGTCACAGCCGTTACTGAAAGTCCGTAATTTAACCGACTACGCTTTTTATACGTACTCAAGCAAAGGCGGGATATTGCCGTGACTGTGTAAACGGAATCCTGCAATCGGATAATCATATGACATCAGACCGGCGGTCTAGTGGCGTTGGCCAGTGTCCGAGATCAGATCACCATTGAGTGTAAAACTCCTTCATGCAGAGAATTTAACTGAATGTGCCTTTTGGACAGAAACAAGCAAAGGCGGGGATATTGCTGCTCTTGTCTTTTGTCATTGCATCCCGCAGTTCGATAATCAGACGACATCTTTACAAACATCCGGTGTGACATATAAATTAATGTTCGGACAGCAACAATTGCTTTCACAAGGCAGGAGAATCACGTGTTCAACTTCTCGCGGCAGTCCCAACGTTGTGGATGACATCGACGCACAGGTGGGTGGCGCAGCGCAGTCCACAAAGGAAACCATTGAGCCCCCTTATCACAAGAGAGTACGCATGGTTGTATAACTGCCAATGAGTTTAACTGCCTTTGCCTTTCACACAGAACCCAGCAAAGCGGGACACTTTGCTGCAACTGACAGTATGTGACAATCAGACAATGTCCATCCATAGCAACATCTGGTGTGGTGCCTAAAAAACTCATCAGACAGCAAAAATTCATTTTGACACAACAGGAAGTGAGAGTGACAATGTCACTTTTCACATTCTTACGCCACAGAGTAAAATAGCAGCCATTTGTGTTGTGTGTGTGTGTGTGTGTGAGCGCGTGCCTCGCTGACGGCGGCTGTCTCGTGTCATGTTTTCAGATGGAAGCCATTCATCCGGACTGCGCCATCATTGCTCAGCACCTGAGGGCCGGCGAGACTTGCAGCCAGGCGAGGAGGAGAGAAGTTGAGAACCAGACGACGCGCGGTGGTTGGTGCCTCTTGATGATGCTTCGCGCGCGCGCGCGCGCGCACACACACACACACACACACACACACACACACACACACACACACACACACACAAAAAAAGCACATAAACACACGCGCCTCACGTGACAAACGACGGCACACTGTAAGATGTTTTTATCAGAAGACAGATGGGGAAGAGGTGCAATCTAATTTAGCTTTGCGGGATCTAGTTAAGGCTAAGCAAAAGCTAATTATGAAACGGCAAGCAATTTCCTCCAGTCAGACTAATACTGGATTAGCGCATTTTAAAGAAAGTAACGCACGGCTTATTTGCATCGTCGAAACGCTTGTGCTTCATGATGTCTGGAATGGGTGAGTTTGCAGTTTTAAAACAACTAGCAAGATTTGAATTGAGCTTCACTTCACTAGCCCCGCCCCACTTGAATTTCAGATCAAAGCCGCGCCCCTCATTAACTTGCGTCTTGTTCTTGCACTGTAACGTTCTTTTGGTCAACTGCTTTTTATTATCAATTTCTTTTTATTTTTACTATGATGCCAGCATTTCCCCACTGCGTTTCAGCCACAGGCCGATTCTTTTTCATGATATGAATATTTAGCTTTTTATGTTAGCATAAATGCTTCACTCTGAGCCTCCCCGCTGCGATGGCGCCATCCACGGTTATCATCAGCACGCTCTCCCCTGGGTGTCCAAAGCAATTCCAAAAGAGCGAGGCTAATCCTAAATAAGGTGACATTCAAGTGTCAACACGTCCCTTTTAAAGCCCTTTCTCGGCCACAAAAGGCCAAACCAACAGAGAGGAACGCTCAGGGCTTCTTCCTCTCGCTAAATGGGCTTTTTGCACCGAAGCCACTGTTTGTGAGCCTCACGAGGGGGCTGAAATGATGTCAACCTACCTTGTGATTACACCTTTTCACAAAGATTTCGGTCCTGGGGAGAAAAAAAAAAAAGCTCACCTTTCCATTATTCATGTGACGTATTGAAAAATGAGGACAAATGTTACATCACAGAATGACGCTTCTTTCTTTCCGTTAATGGCTAAAAATGAAAATCTGGCTGACTTTGAGGTTCCAAAGCCAGCACAGAGTCAATCCCACATGGGAATCTTACTACTATGTCAAAGCAGTCCAATTCATGAATGAACTGCACCGCAGTTTATTATTAGAAAACCTCAAACAGAACCTCCTGAATTTGTTTTCTTTGTTAGCTGCAGCTCGGAACATTTGTCAGGGCGAGGACCTTATTGATTTGAAAAGGTCAATTCATTACGCTGCGACATCCAACGTCGAAGATAATCCGTTCCGTGGTGCTCATTAAAAGAAACGGGAGAAAATCATGTCAAGTGAATTCACTTGTAATGTGTTTTTTTTTTTTTGGATGAAATATAGCACTCTATAATATTGTATTTTAGAAAAAGCATACATTCATAACAATGAAATTAAATGTAAAAAAATGTTATTTTCTTCCTCATCACGTTTCATTTAGTTGCCATAATAAAGCCCACAGTAACTCTGATTGACAATTGGTATAAGTGTAAAAAGAAGTCAAGAGCTGCTTAATAAAATTATTCCAACAAAAATAAGGTCAACTGATTGATCATGGTACACACATTTACATAGGAATTTGAAAGTCGCCAGCAGACATTTTGACTATTCGCATTTGGACATGCACACCAGTGTCACTGACAACTGCGACATCAACAACGAATCATTTTAGTGACCCAGTAAGCCAGTGAACCATCGTAATGATTTCAATGCGATGCAGCCATTATTAATGTTATTAGTAACGCTTGGAGACACATGTCCTGTTTAGAGGACTTTCATACAACCGGACTTTTTGTTGTTCCAGATGTATCTTTCATACTTTGTACATAAATCTGGACAATTATTTCATCACTTGTGAGGCACTATTTTTGGAGACAGTGCACTCGCGCTTGGGTGTCAAAACTTGCGCATGCTGATTTTTATGCAGGTGCAAGCCTCCTTTAGCGTTTCTGGGAATTTGGCAGACCACCATGAGCATTCAGGCAGAACAAGGGCATTTTCTATGACACGCCCTCGGCTCACCTGGCAATTCGATGGCGGAAACTAGATTGATCTTTAGGCAGGTCTAAGTTGTGGCGCGGGTGGTGTAATGCAGTTTTGGTGGATTTGATCGAGGTGCAGGCAGACAAATGCTGTGCCCTGTGGACATGTGTTGTGGGTGCCAGCCATCCAGTTTTCCGCACCGCTTTTCCATACGATCGTTGCAGGTGTGCTGGAGCCTATCCCAGCTGTCTCTGGGCAGTCGGTGGGGCACATCTTGAACTGGTTGCCAGCCACTCACAATGCATGTACATGTAAATAACTATAAACAAGGTCATATATAATCAATATAATAAGGCTGAAAATTAACAAAATTAGATTTCATAAGGATACATATCAAAATGACTGACAAAATAATTTACCTATACTTGCAACAATGCAATCATACACATCTGGTTAACCCTCTTAAGGACAGCGGTTACTACAGTGGAAAGCTCATCGTGTTATCACGTTACAGGGTGCATGAAAGGGTTCAATAAATACCTTTCTCACATAATAAGTCAAACTAGGCATTATTATGAATCAATATACATTATCTATTTTCATGGAAATGGGATAGGAACACTCAGAATATTCATAGCTCCCCATCATTAAAAAAAAAATCTAGGTTGATACATCAAAAATCGGCAAACAGGAAGTTGTACACAAAGCAACCCACGCTGTTGAAAACATTGCCTGCTGACGTGGGCAATGAAAGAGTATGTGGCGTGCATCTTAAAAAGTGTCTCGTGTGTGCAGCACAATTCATTTTGCTGCACCGACACATCCAGATGACATATTTACACACGTACCCGTCAAATGTGACATTAAATCTAAAACGTGTTTCTGAAATGAATTGCACATCCTTGACGTGCCCTTTTTGACAGGAAGCCTCGGAGGAGACTTGATTCCGTGCGCATTATCGTCCGCTTCAGGTCCCACATTGAGGTGACGTCACGTATTCACTTAAAACACACGCGAATGGAGGCAAATAGATCTATGGGACGGTGTTCGAAATGAACAAGACAAGTTACTGCTCAGCATTGTGGATAGTAATGCCTTTATAATCTAATCAGCCTCTAGGTAAGACATCGAGAAATACTCCCTGAACGTTTGAAGGAGATGTCATGAAAAAATGAGACTCTGCTTCCAACATTTGGGGTTGGGAAAATCAATCGAAGTGTCAGCTTTTGTTGAATTGTTAATTATTATCATTTTATGTCTGAGCATTACAGTATTGTCTTTAATGCTAAGGTTACCTAAATGATATTTTCTGATTGAATTCATGTACAGTACTCATGGGTTCTTGATTTGCGAGGCAACAAACCCCGCCTCCTGGCAGAACATGCGTGAGAACAGGTTTGCGTTTTTTTTTGTTTTTTTTTTGTGAAATAAGAAAATCCTTCCAGCAGTTGCTTTTTTTTTTTTTTTAAGCGCAACTTTCTCCTGCGTTGAATATATTTGACATTTATTTTGCTGTCACATCAGCCAGGAGCATTATGACTGACACATCCCCTCCCCCGTTATTTCTATTATTCTAATATTAGTCACTGTACGTTTTGTCATCTTCTCATTGTGAGCTCTCGCGAAGTTCCGACTCGTCTTGACTTGTTTACCTTCACCTTGTCTGCTCGGCGCTCGTCCTGGATGACGACTGTTATGTAAGAGACTGAAATGTAAGACAGTGCCGTGGAAAAAAAAAAAATTGCTGCACCGTGTGACAGGAAGCAACGGCCGAGCGAGACACTTTTAGAAAGGAGAATGAGGGATGGACTCTTTTTAGCCGCTTTGTCGGATGCAACCCGTCAGGTTGTTTGATGAACCCAAGACAAATGTCCAAAAATATTTAAGGGGGTTTATGGCTGATCGAGAGGAGGTACAGTGATTATATGGAATATGGAGAGAAAGGGTTTGGGCTAGGCCAGGGCTGTCAAACTCATTTTTCACAGAAGGCTACATCAGCATCGTAAGCAAAGTATAATTATAACCACATGTAAAATACATACAACTAATCCTTCGTGTTAAATAACCCTCAATGTATAACATATTCAAGTTACAAATGTTATATATGCACGTATGTAAAAAACAAAAAAAAAACAGCGTACATTATTCTGATTTGTTGGGGAAAGAAACCCACATTAGGCTAGCAATGAATGACTGAACTATTTATGTAAATAAAGAAAAATATCATCAAACACTATGTTCTGACATTTTTTTGTTGACACAGTAGGGAGGGGTCGAATAATGGTCCAACCAAAATTATAAATCATGAAAACTAACGAGAAAACGGAAACTAAAATTGACAAAAACCTTTTTTGTGAACAAACAAGAAATGATTTTCGAAAACTAAATTGTACATTTACAAAACTGACCATAATTATAGTAAAACTGTACTTCCTTCTAGTTTTTGTCAATTAATATCATCCGTGAACTTTCGGGGTTTGTTTTAATTGTGAATTGCTGTACAGCAGAAGAAGGAAGGTCAGTTGTTTAAGAATTGTACTTTACTTTCTTACACAAAACTTACTGTTTGCTTGTTTGTTTTTTAATCATGCATACAAGAAATACTCAATGTATTAAAAAAAATAAAACTAACACCAAAACTAATTCGAATTAAATTAAAATTAAGCATTTTTTCGAAAAATAAATAATGATTACTTTTCTTAAGGCCAGGATTTGGGTTTTGTTTTGGCATTGCGTTAGGGTTTGATGTAGGTCATACAAATTGGATTCAATGATATTGACCTACTTTTTGGTGGGCAACAACGGACAAAAGATCAAATGACTGATTTTGTTTGAACAAAAGCCTTGTGTGGCTGCTTCCAGGATGCCAGACGGAGTGGGACCAGATTGGATGCTGGTTGAGAGCCGACGTGGGTCAGGTGGTCAACCTGTCGTGCTCTGGCATCTTTCAGCATTTCTCCAGAGGTCGAGGTCAGTTGGAAATGCTCAAAGTACACCTTGGAATCTGTATTGGGCTACTGCTGGGTTCCAAAATAAGCTTTTGCACTTTGTTGTTGACCATTAAAACATCCTCGCGTTCTCTTTGCCTGCGTGGTAAGGATTCGTTTACAGAAACTGTACAGCAGACGGCTGGTCGGACATTTATCCGCCCTACCAGGAAGTGTGTGCTTTTAGCGACGACAGTGGACCCGAATCAGAGGTTAGTTGGAATCACTCACAATTCTTATCCCACAATATATTAACAAGGCTGCTCTGTGCTTTGTTTCCCTGACTGCAGACCAGTTATCTGTCCACTTTCAGACAAGTGTACACCGTGGGCTACGCCACATCGCTCATCTCGCTCATAACTGCCGTCGTGCTGTTCACCGCTTTCAGGTAAAATAAAAAAAATTTAGTGAGTAGTAACCGCTGTCCCCGAAAGGGTTATTTTCTCCTCTTTCTTGAAAGGCGTACGTTTAGAACTCCTGATCAACCGGTTGATTTTTTTTTTTTCCCCTCTCTTCTCAGGAAGTTCCGCTGCACCAGGAACTACATCCACGTCAACCTTTTCTCCTCGTTCATCCTGAGGGCCAGCGCCGTCTTCGTCAAAGACACGGTGCTGTTCGCCGACGAGACGCTGGACCACTGCTCCGTGTCCACGGTGAGCCGTCACCTGAGAGACGTCAAGTGTGTGAAGAAGTTCACTTAAAATAAAAAAAAACAAAAAACGGACGGACCTGTTGTTCCCCGTCAGACGGCGTGCAAGTCGGCCGTGGCGTTCTTCCAGTTCAGCATCCTGGCCAATTACTTTTGGCTGCTGGTGGAGGGCATGTATCTGCAGACCCTGCTGGCGCTCACCTTCGTCTCCCAGAGGAAGTACTTCTGGTGGTACATCGTGATTGGATGGGGTAAGTCGGTGCGTTTGGTGTTAATTAAGGTGTCGAGAGCCATCCTTATCTTGCCATGTGGGTGAAGGACGAGGAAAGAAGCAATTTTTTTCAGATTGGCGAATTAAAGTTGCAGTTTGGGAAGATTGACTCATATCACTTTGTATTCAGAACGCACACAAGAATTTCGAGCCTTCAATGTCATCATCACAGTATATTTTACTACTACTGCACTGCCTAACCGGATGTATGACGAAACTGCTATTCTAAATATGGACAAAACACATGCAGAGTATGTGCTCTTAACATATTTAAATTTTGATTGTCCATGTTGCAATGCATATCCACTATCCTCGCCTAACAAGAAAAGGTTTGAAGCTAACAACAAAATATTGACAGACTGTGATATATTTTTTTATGTTGCGCACAAATAACCATTCAAGGATGACACAAAACTGCAGAACAGCAACGTGCAAGAACTCATTGTGCATATTTTTACAAAAATAAACTTACTGAAAATTGCAATTCTATTGAATTACGATGTTTGACCTGCATCTCATCTCAAGTCTGCAAAAAAATAAATAAATAAAATTAGGCATACACGTTATAGGGCAGTAAAAGACCCAGTGTAAGCGCATCGAAGACATGTCTGCCATCTAGTGGCGAATGGTGATAAAACCACAGACAGACCCTGCATTAGTGGTTGTTCAGCACCCACGGATTCACATTCTCAGATTTCCTTTTTTTGGGGGGGGGGATGCCGAACATGCCGACGCATCCCAATCCCTGTATTATTATTCAAATGTATTTGGTATTTTTAAGTCCAAATTCAAATCTTAAAATGTTAATTTAATTTAAAAAAATATATGGTTGCTTGTGTGACTTTCCTTCAGATTGCTTCGATTGATTTATCTATTGGATTATAAATTAAATGGGTTATTAAAATGTTATAAATGAAAAATAAAATGGAAAAAAAAAGCGAAGCAAGGTGTATTATTATAATTGAATTTCATTGGATGCACTGGTGACCTACTGCCTCCCTTTTGGTTGTTGTTGAAAATTCCACACAGTCTCCTCTCATCACTGCTTGTTTACTTCCTCACAGGCCTCCCATCGACTATTCTCATCGCCTGGGTGCTCATGAGATTCTTCTATGATGACAAAGGGTAAGATTTACAGTATACACTACCGTATGTTGTTGCATCGGGTCATGTCACGACAAACAAACAAAATGATTAGTCCATTTCTTTCATACGTGACTAGTTGCTGGGATGACACTGACAACGTTGGCATTTGGTGGATCATCAAAGGTCCAATCACAGCGACGTTGCTGGTTTGTGGCTTTTGTTTGTTTCATGTCCAAAGACTGTGAATGGATGGCTCGCGCTAAGACACCGCTGTCATATCTAACAGGTCAACATCGTCATCTTCATCAACGTGATCCGCATCCTCGTCCAGAAGCTCAAATCTTCCGCCATATCTGGGAACAACGACACTGGACATTTTATGTGAGTCGCGGAGGATGAAATATTAAAAGAGGTTTTGATGTGGGAATATTGCTTTTGACTCGGGAATGAGGTTCATAAACTGGCAAGAGTCATAACCTGGAGGAGTGAGCATCTTCCTGAGGCTTCTTTCAACTTTGGACTGATTGAATTTGACTTTGGAAATCAAGTCTGTGATCTCCGGCAGCAAGGCAAACCTTCGCCAAGGTTGTACCCTCAAAAAATGACTGTCAAAACGTATCATCACGTTTGACCTTGATGCCGTTTATTAGAGCTATTTAAGAGTACTTAGCTGAGAAATTAGATTTATTTAATGCTTCCTGCTAATGCCTTTTGACCCGAACATATATAGAGTGATTATTATTTAAAATAAAGTAAGGGGAAAAAGTGTCATACAGGACCTGGACTGGATAATATTTCTACTTGATTAGTGTTCAACTGAATTAATTTAGACGGGAAGACCTTAAAAATAGCACACGATACCAGAAATAGCTTTGTTACCCAACGGGATTTTTCAAAGTGTCCACACATTAAATAAATAAATCGATAAATTTTAGTACCGGTAATACAAATATTAGGTGTGATATACTGGCTTGAGAGAAAACAACTTTTGGTAGTATGGCAGGAGTTTGTGACTAACAAGTCATTAAAAAAATGTTTTAAACTACATATAAACGTTTGCATAAAAGATAATAACAATTGAAATCATGCTAAGGTTCACAACAGCCCCGTCATAAAAGCAACGATATCATTAACTACGTAACATGAAGTTGATGTAAATGTACTGTAAGTCAACTCACAAAAATAAGAAATCGTTGAAACATACTACAGCGGCAACTTACTGTCTTTTTGTCACTACGTCAGCAGGGCATGAAGGTTCCCGACTCGTGCCTTTCTTCGACGGGCTTTTCCGTTCAGCAACGACGACGACAAAAAAAAAAAAGGGCTTCGCTTTATTTCCTCTTGAACACAAAGTATTAAGGCGTTACAAAAAAAATGACAAAGTAGTGTAACGTCAGCCCATTAACACTATAATACATTACACTATCCACGTAACAGGTGGCACGGTCAGAAAATGTGTTGCTCCAGGCCCGACTGTCTTCCTAAAGATGCTTACGTCACCGGCATCTACCCTAGCTTTTTAACAGGTTAAAGGCAGGACAACTAATGGAGCCCAGATACCTTAATATTCTTAATAAATCTACTGTAAGTAAAATAGCAAGAAAATAAAACATCATATACAAGCCAAACAGCTTGCACCTGGTCGATTCAAATTATTCAATGGTGAACAAATAGCTAAATATATAATTTAACCAAATGTTCCACATGGCTCTCAGACATACCGCATATTTTCCTGGTCAAGCTGTCAGCTGACGGTCAATGGTCCAGTGGTTAGCACGTCTTCCTCACAGTGTAGACGTTGTGGGTTCGATCCGGGCTCCGGCCTATGTGGAGTTTGCATGTTCTCCCTGTGGCTAAATGGGTTTTCTCCGGGTACTCCAGTTTCCTCCCACGTTCCAAAAAATGCATGGCAGGCTGATTGAACACTTGAAATTGTCCTTAGGCGTGAGTGTGAGCGCTGGTGATGGTTGTTCGTCTCTGTGTGCCCTGCAATTGGCTGGCAACTGGTTCAGGGTGTCCCCCGCCTACTGCCCGAAGACAGCTGGGATAGGCTCCACGATGCCCCACGACCCTTGTGAGGATAAAGCTGTTTAGAAAATGGATGGATGGATGAAACTGTCACCATTGGATTATAGTACTAAAATAATAACAATTGATCAAATGCTAACATGTTGGCATGCTAAAATACAACGAGCGAACTCATCTAAAATTGTCTGCAAATGTGTTTCTATTAACCAATATTAAAGTCAAATTTATGAACTGAATGCATTGGGTATTTTTTTTTTACTTTCACGATAGCTTTATTTTGGAAAACCTCATTAAAATAAATAAATAAATAAAAGCTATTTGCATTCGAATTAACCCACCGTTTAGTTGTTCGATGTGTCAGTATTTGCAATAAAAAATGTTTTTGTTGTTTAACTCAGCCGATTATGACAGTGAAGTTTGGCGCTGTCGGCTAAAGCTAGACACGTAATTCATCCATCCATCTATCTACATATATATGTATATTCATTTCTGATTTCAACTCAACTCTCAGGGCACTGAGTTACTGTTTTGTCTCATGACATTTAATCCACTGATTGTAAATTTGCATGTGAGTCTCCCTTGCCATTTCAAATAAAAGGATGCCTTTAATGACTGGAATGTTGTGGTGTTGTCTTATCATCTCCCGTGTGAACTTTTGTTTTCTTCCTCAGAAAGCTGGCGAAATCCACGCTCTTCCTCATCCCTCTGTTTGGGATGCACTACACTGTGTTTGCCTTCCTGCCCGAGAACACGGGTGTGGCAGCCCGGCTCTACATCGAGTTGGGCCTCGGATCCTTCCAGGTACCACCAGCTCCTCAAACACACCAGCAGACATTTTTTTTTTTGGTTTCATAAAACAATGTTAGGACTGCCATTTTATTCTGGTTTCAAACATGCAGTCTGTTGCTTTTTTCAGGGCTTTGTGGTTGCTCTGCTTTACTGTTTCATGAATGGAGAGGTAAGCCAGTTGTGTTCAACCATTTTAAAGAACACTTAATGTATTTTTCCCCACAATTTAAAATAATTTCCCGGGTGTCCTAATGAAAAAACAAAACATAGAGCCCTAGCCCTCCGATATGCAGTCAGTGATCATTACAAACGGCCTCTCAAAATATCTTTTCTTTGTGGGGATCCAGTTCTTGCTTGACAACCGCACCATGTTTTTGTGGTTCAATTAAAGATAATACAGTAGTACACAGCAAGAAATTCGGTTGCTTCCCAGGTGCAGGCGGAGTTGCGGAGGTGGCTTTGGAAATGTCACAACCAAAGTCAGCGTATGCCAGCCAAGCGAAGCATCAGTCAGTTTAGTGTTGGAGCACACGCGGGGCTGCAGCGGCCCCCCTCCACCGGCAACATCTCTACTGTATGACCGTAAGCAAACACTGAATGGACATTCAAATCCACATTTTGGGTTGTGAGAACAAGAAGGTGGATTGACTTGTTCTGTGCTGCACTGAGCCTTTTGAGAGCACCTCCTGTGTGAGTGTTTGTGTTTATGCCATGTGTGAAAAGTGTTTTATGTTGGGCCTTAGGAAATTTAAACAAATTAAAAAAAAAAAAAGCTAATGAAAAAAATAATCTGAGCTGATTCAGATTTTATTTCACAATTTAATCAAATATTTTAAATATTAACTATATGTCATTTTCACCGCTTTAGATTGTTAAATAATTGTAAAAATAACAGATCCATGTGGGTAATGATCGATGGTTGTGATTTGTGAAAAGTTCTGAACCTCTAGAATAGTTTTAAAAGACAGTGAAAAAAAATACAATTATTTCAAATTACAGTTCACAATTTAATTCATCAATGGGCAATTCATTTTTTTGTTTTAATGGGTTAACTCATCTGTATTTTTTTTTGTACATTTTGGCTTTATATGTTTTTTTGTACTGTCTGCCTTCTCTGCTGTTCCCTTTTGTCAACATTATTTAATTTTCACGTAGCGCGTTACCAAATTAAAAATGGCATCACCATGGTTAGACTGAGCATTTATGATGACAATATTCCAGTGTCGTATTGCACAAACCCCAATAAAATTGAAGGTGGGACTATGAAGACATGATATTTCACATTCAAAGTGATTATTTAGCTTTACTCCGGCTATTGCCCCAAACGGATCGTCTCCAGCACGCCCGCGATGAATGGACTTCATTAAAATTGGGGTTTTTATATTTTAAACCAAGTGTGGAAATTGTGTTTTGTCTTCTGGTTTTAGCATTAATGTACAGTATCACTCAGCACTTTGTATCAGTCCACACTTGCATATTGTCACACAGTATTTTACTTGATATTTTCTATGAAATATATTGTATTTTCACTGTTGCTGTGGATAAAGGAGATTTATGTAAATGATGTGATAAAAAAGCGCAGTAATGAATGAAAATTCATAATGCGTGAGAAATAACCGATGTGTATTTTGAAACAGTAAAATACATGTGACTCTTATTTCTCTTTCAATACGATTAACAATTAGACGCACCTTTCTGGGCATTCAAGGAATGCAGAACATAACACAACATTACAAGTAATGTGAAGTACAAAAAACGTGTATTTTTAACGTTCAAAATGTTTTAACTTTTTAATTTAAAAAAAAATACACTAAAATAGACTTTTAATTAAAAAAAAATACAACTGCAATAAAATAAACCAACAACTACCAATCAGGTATGACAATTTTGCACATATTTATTGAGCCATCAAATGTACACAACATGGATGTGAACGTTGGACCTCACTTTTTTTTACGACACGGGAAGCTGGATGAACAAATATCGCTTTTTTTTTCATATATACATTTACTTTTCTTATATGCATGTCACTACAGACACTAGCATTCATTTTACGATCACACGCTTGCTAACTCAAGCGTTCAAAATGCAGTCGTAACACTGCAGTACTCAGTCAAGAGATAAAAAAAATATGAAAATGAAATACACAATAATACTACTGTATATATATATATATAAATGATAAAACACCATGTGGATTCATAGCAAGCATCATAGAAGAGCAGCTGAGCGACAACTGTACATTCAAAAATGCATTGGCAATAAACAAAAACTCACAGTTCGTAAAACACACACAAAAATACTTCCGACACTTTTAATATTCAGTTGAAAAATGTTCTCAATTGCTTTCTATCCAAGACCAGTGCCCATTGTAAAGAAGCCTGTTACCTTAGCTGAACTCGGCATAGCCTAGCCTAGCTCCGTTTGTGCTAATTTACCCATAAATTAGCTCAGTAGCTTTTGAGGTGCTTGTAAAAGGTTTTAAACAAAGTGATAGCGCGACATATTGTTTTTGCGGGAAAAAAGTTGTGCTAAGCGAAGCTAACAAGCCGAAGCACTAGCTTGTCACCTGGCGCTCAACAAGCAGTTGTAAATTCCCTGAACTGTCCAACTATGGCCTTTTGCCCTCTTTTCTTTGACACATATACACGAAAAGAGCCCACGCGCGCACAGCCGAAGCTGGAGATATCAAGCTCAATGTCACACAATGTGAAGCTAAATGAGAAAAAAAAGTGATTGAGGACTCAAAGAAGTTCACAGTTTGTTTTTGGAAAAGGAAATACTCTGACCTCACAGAAGGCACAGGAAAATCACAATATTAACACTTTTTTGTTGTTGTTTTGTTGAAAATCCTTGTACATAAGGCCGTTATCTTGAAATTTCATTTAATTTCATATAAACTATTTCTCATGTTTTTTAAGCCAATTTTTATTTCTTAATTTGTAAAATTGGCTTTGTATTTATATAATGTACCATTCATGCATCGTGATAAGAGCAATTTTTGTGTGCCAAAATTAAATAAATACATCAAAAGTCATGAAAAAAACGTTTAAAAAGTATATGATTTTCGATAAAAATGTAGGGGAAAATAAATAAATATGCGCAGTACAATTACTTCTGGTTACATCTGACAATTTGATTTTATTTCACATTTTAGTTCACATAAATCGCATTTGTCATTGTTAGCATCTCGCGAACTAGCACATTAGCTAGCGCCTCGCTAGGCATACTGTGACCTCGTTTGTGCAAATGAAGGATCGCTCGCTGTATAAATAAAGTTGAGTTGAGTTTCTACTAACTTGTACCCCGTGTTCACGACCCCCCCCCCCCCCCCAACCAAAAAAAAACAAAAAAAAAACATAAAACACCC